>NC_052518.1:37417510-37717510 GCF_014356525.2 Nilaparvata lugens | reverse complement strand
ATTTATTGGTATTATAAAAGATTCAAAATCTGCATATATTATATACTTACAGTTTTTTGTAAATGTATAGCTTGTAAACTCAAAAATGTTCTTCCCAGCCTTTGGAAGACTGACTTTCTGTTCACCGAATTTGCTACAAATTTCAATGTGTTTTTGTAAATTTAACTTGCCATCAATATTAGTTCTCTTATTTGATGTGAACCGGTGAAAACAGAAAGGACATAATATGTCTTTATATATTATATATTCTAACAGATTTTCTACCATTTGTTGAATGACATAGAAGAAATGACATATGACAAACAATCAAGATTTTGAATGGAAATAATAATATTCTTCACAGGGAGATTCAAGAAATAGAACTTGAGATAATGAAAAATTATGACAGAAAAAATTCTATAAAGCAAGAAAATTATGAATTGGAGGATATTATAGCAAATCTCAAAGACCAGATTGATGAACTCCTCACAAAAAAAATTTGTGTTAACAATACTGAGAAATATGAAAATTTCATTGCTGATAGTGAATAGCCAAAGCTAACAGTGACATGTGACAGCCAAGGACGTGACCTGTTTTCATATTTGGAAAATTTTTATGATAGACTTAAGAGAAAGTATAATATTCTCAACCATGTACAGTCAGGTGCGCCTTTTGAAGTAGTCATGTCCTCAGTTCTGAATAAAAATGACATTGACACTCATACTGTAGATGATTATATTATTGTGATAGGAGGTACAAACAATATAAATCCGAGCACTTATTGTTGAGACAAAAAAGTGTTCATGAAATTTGCAACTAACCTGGAAAAAAAAATAGCGTTTGGCATTGAATCATACCAATTTGATACTTGCAGCGATTCCACAACAGTATTATTTGAGAGAGGATGGCTTGGAGAATGAAATTATCCAGGAATACAATTTTATAATCAGGAAGTTTGCAGTGCACAATAGTCATGTCAACATCCTTGACTTGCATCTGTTGGAGAGATATTGTCACACAAGGCATGGATTGCATTTAAACAAAATTGGGAAGAGAGCTACAGCTAAAAACATCTTCGAAATAATTAAAATGAATGAATCCTGTATTAGTAGATATATATTACCAATCCTGGAGCAAATGTCCCAGAACCGCCTTTAACCTCAAGGTCACCCAAAACGATCCTAACCTAACCTCAAGGTCACCCAAGACGACCCAACCTAACCTCAAGGTCACCCAAAACGACCCAACCTAACCTCAAGGTCACCCAAGATGACCAAACCTAACCAAGGTCACCCAAGACGACCAAACCCAACCTCAAGGTCACCCAAGATAACCAAACCTAACCTCAAGGTCACCCAAGACGACCAAACCTAACCTCAATGTCATCCAAATCAAAAAAAAAAATATATTATCTTTTTGATCTCTAGAGCAGCATGGCCATGTTGATCTAGAGTGGCGGGTCTCCCATGGACATCTTGATCTAGTAGGTCTACCATGGACATATTGATCTGGAGTGATAGGTCTCCATGACCAACTTGAGCTAGGGTGATAGGTCCCCCATTGATGCCCCCAATGCTGGTAGGCGTAGCCATTGGTCATGTGACAGAGGGAGGTGGAGTAGTGGTCGCTGAAATTGCATCGCCAAAAGTAAAGTAAGGTGATTTTTCACCTATATGAAGGGCCACTGCCAAATTGAAGCCATCCCAGCCTCAGCTGGTAGAACAATTGCCAGCCGCAGCGGGTCGACTGTTGGTGGCGGGATGGCAGCCATCGGTGGGGCGGCCACTGGCGGTGGAGTGTCTGGTGGCAGCAGTTGGATGACTGGTGGCGGTGGTTGGATGATTGGCGGTGGTTGGATGATTCGTGGCGGCTGGATGACTGGTGGTGGTGGGGTGACTGGCGGCGGTTGGATGACTGGTGGCGGCGAGATGAGGAGCTGGCTGACAAATGAGCCAACCCCTGGATTATTTGTGTGAGGCGGCTCATAATGGCTGAAGCAGGACCCATCATCACTGTGATGACCCCATTGGACTGTGATGACTCCATTAGATATTGCTCTCAGCCATCTTCAACAAAGCAATGATTGGTTAGGTTCTGAAATGGTATGATAGGTTGAGGAATGGTTAGGATAGGTTAGGTTGGGTTTGGTTAGGCTCGGTTAGAAAAGGTTAGGTTGGATTAGGTTTGGTTTGGTTAGGCTAGGTACAGTAGGAATGGGAACTAATAAGGAGTTTGCTCGATATTGAGCCAGCCATCGATCCATCTGCAGCGGAATCTGCATTTTCTTGCTCCTAGCATGCATATTTTGCATGCTAGGTGCATGCATGGCAGGAGAAGGCAGGAGTTATCCACTTCCCTGCACACAGAGCATACACTCACAAGATGTTGACGATGATCGGGCTCCTCTCACTACCTATCTGTCACTCTCTCACTCTCAGCCCTACAGTGAGAACATTATTGAGATGTATAGGCATAGTTGAGAGATGATGTCATACATACTTGTTGGAACAGAAAGTGGATGCTGATAAAGACTGGTGGCAAATGGTCATGTGACTGGGGGGAGTGGAGTGGGGTCGTTGAAACAGCCTTCGTTGAAAGTATAGTAAGGTGATTTCTTACCTATATGAAGAGTCACTGCCAAATTGGAGCCATCCTGACCTCAGCCGGCGGGATGATTGCCAGCCTCAGCAGGACGACTGTTGGCAGCATGATGGTCGCCGACAGTGGGGCGACTGGTGGTGGTGAGGCGACCGGCAGTGGTGGCCGGATGACTGGTGGCGGTGGGGTGACCGGCGGCGGCCGGACGACTGGCGGCGAGGTGACTGGCAGTGGTGGGGCGACCGGTGGTGGCTGGACGACTGGCAGCGGGGTAACTGGCAGTGGTGGGGCGACGGCGGCCGCAGCGAGACGAGGAGCCAGCATGGCAAATGAGTCATCTCCCAGACCAATTGCAGTCCCCACTGGATTGATGGAGCTCCACAATATTGTCAACTCAACCCATGATTGGATTATGAAGACAATGCTGGAAGATAGATATTTTTGTCGTAACCTTTTCATGTCAATAAATAAACATTTGTTTTGATTTACTGTTTTATCATTCACTTTTTTTTTTTCATTTATTTTTTTTTTCAATTAACTGATTCTGCAACAGTTTGGAATCTCCGCCGCTAGATGAAGGCACTCACCGGATAAAGCACCAATACCTTTGAAATAGCAGACTACCTCAGGTGGGAAGTGGTTGATAGTGGTCATGTGCTTGGGACTATGATGAGGGGGAACTGGTTTAGTTCTTGAGGGAACTGGTTCAGTGGATGATGGGGATCCCCCTCTGGTGGATGATGGGGGGGGGTCACCGCTTAGAGCCAGTCCCCTCAGTGGGAGGGGGGTTGTTGGCCTTGGCGCTGGTCCCTGGGCCTGGGGGGCAAGGCCACGCCCCTGTTTGGGTACACTGTTCCTGCAACTAGTAACTACTGTGAGTGAGAAAGAGAAAGTGAGAGAGAGAAAGAGCAAGTGAGGAAGCCTGTAAGGAGTAGTGAGTGGAGAATTATGTTTAGAGAATTGCAAATGAAAGGTTTCAGTAATCGAGAGGTCGAGATGCTCCAGCAAGAGTCACAACTCAAGGTCACTTGCTCACACACTGTTGCCAAATCTCTGGTTGCCATTTGTATGGTAGAACCGTTTTTGTATATTTCTGGAAAAATATACCTGGCGGTAGAATGCTGAAATGAAATTAAAACATTTCATACATCTTCACAACTTATGACAACCAAAAATAATTTTTTATCATTTTTTCCGATGTCCATTTAATTTGAATACCTTTATAATCAATTTTATCGACTTCTTTGAACATTTTCTTAGGCGTTTTTGAAATTCGAAAGATGAGTAATGAATGGAAAAACAAGTGGCAGCTGTATATGGCTGCCATAAGTAGGGGCTGCCACTTGTAATGGCGAAATATATATATATATATATATATATATATATATATATAATATATATATATATATAATATATATATATATATATATATATATATATATAGAGAGAGAGAGAGAGAGAGAGAGATTTGGATATGAACGTGAGTGCGTCTGTGGAAAATCAAAATAACTCATCCCCGAAATTCACAAGCTGATGTATAGCTAAACTATAAAATATAAACACAACCGGAATGATGAAGAAACTATGAGGATTTGAAATTATAATTATTAAAAAATAATAATCATATTCAAAATAGAAACATATTTCCGTGATGTTTCCGAATTCATCAATAAGTTAAATTTCCTTTTAATTCTTCAACACTAAAACTTTTTTTAGCCAATGCACACAGCTGTTGGTTTGCCTTTGCATGTGTAGTATTCTGTTCATAAAGTGATGAGACATAGTATCAGCAGTAGCAATAACCATGAACTGTTTCAGTGTTCATAGTGTATGAATAACATTCCTCTCATGAATAGTAGAATTTCAGAAGTAATTCTCAAGTGAAAACTTCATCATATACAGTAGTTGTGAATGTTGGGCTAGATTTTTACTCTAGAAGGTCCAAAATAGTAACTAGATGCTATTAGTGTAGAATAGTAAATGATGAATGAACAAATATTGTGGCAAACATGGTATATCTTTCTGAAAACTATAAATATATCATAATTTACTCTTTTGTTATAAAATTTGTATGCTTTTTTACTCCAGAGCGAAGCTCGATTCCCCAATATTTCTACCTTGAATTACATGGTTTACAAGTACCTGTTTACAAGGATATTGTGGAATCCATAAATTTTGAATTCATTTTGTGATGAATCAAAAACTTACAGAACTGTCTTCTCTTTATATATTACTAGCATGTAACCCGTGCTTTGCAATGGAAAATTTTTTGATGCAATCTCTTTTTGTCCAGGAATCATAGAAAAGGAGAATATTATTCATTGAATGAATAAATGAAGTAATAACCCTTCTATTGCATTCTTTTGCAAATTCACATTTTCAAAGTCAAATACAAGTTCCATAAGTAATTATAATAACTTATTATACAAACAATGTTATGCATGCAATAATTAGCGTTAGCTAGGGTATTGTATCCTTGATTAAGGATGGAATAGGGTTGGTGTTTACTTTTTTGTTTGAGTAGGTTTTTCTAATCTTTGTAAAAACATACTTCCTTGTTGACATTCTTCAATAGCTCCCACTCCTATTCTCTCACAACTCATTGCCACGTTCTTTGCAGCACAGTCTTCTGAATTCTTGGTCCCATCTATATGAAGGCCATTCTCTGCTTCTTCTGAAGGAGAGTGTTTTCCAGTCTAAGAACCTTTTTGCCCATCTTCCATTGGTTGTCCTTGCAATGTGACCAGCTCAATTCCATTTCACTCCATTATAATCTTTTCCACATCTTCCATTCTTGTTTGAATCCTTATTCATGATTTTGTTGTCCTGTCTGTTTGCTTTAGGCTTAACATAGTTCTTTCCATCGCTCTTAGGCTACTTTCACAAGATAGGAGACGTGCAACTTGAACACTGAACAGTGTTCACGTTTTTTTGGTCGAAGTACATTGAGTCAAATCGTGTCTTTCACATGGTGATTCCTAGCCAGGAACCTCCTTTTGTCACGTCTTTTCCCCTCAAGGCAAGCAGAAACCAGCTTGGATCGAGATACTAGCGGACAAATCACTGCTTTCACATGGTGATTCTATGTCTCTCCGATCACCACTTTTTCTCAAAAACTATCTTTCTTGAAAATGAAGATAGAAAGATTCTGATTTCGGATTTGGATTCAGCGACCCTAAATTCTTTAAAGCGTAAGTCCCGTTTTCGAAAATATCCGGAAACAAGGAAGTTATGGCTGTTTTTAATAAAGCTTTCTATTATCATATAATTATACGGTAAAAACAAACAGGTACTGTACTATACAGTATGTATGTACTGTAGCTATTATAATACAACTTACACTGTATTCATGTAGGAAACTTGGTAGGATATTCATCTTGATTTCTGAAAATACCCCAAAATAAGGGGGTAAGATAACATTGAAAAACCAAAGTTTTCCTGCCGATTGAAGAAACATTGAAAATTAGTCTAAGACATTTTATGTCTTAGACTAAAAACGTGTAACAAATATCAGATCACTATTCAAGCTATATAGCTTTTCATAAATTTATTTGTCTCCTCATGGCAGAAGGTTTGCGCCCAACGTTTTCACTCAAACATTTCTGTGATAAAATTGTGATAGAACACATTATTGTATTGATCTTCTAAATCCATACATGTACATACATGTTACATGTACATCGATTTTCGTAAAATTGATTTTTTACCATTCCTATGAATTCTAACAGGTCCACACAACTTCTTAAATAACATTATGTTTGATTCAACAGAATTCATAAGGACAAAAAAACATCAAACAACAAAAAAACGCTTTCTGAGTAACTGGCTTCAACAAAGCATGGCTGGTCTGAACTATTCATGACTTTTTCAGTATGCATTATCCACTCAGCAGTTCTAATACACAGACATCAGTTTCACATGGAATAGCATGACATTTTCTATCCTTTCAATTCCTATTACTACCATGGATCGATTCAGATCAGCACAATGTTTATACTGTATGTTCATAATAGATTTTTCTGGTTGTTAAAAAGAAATAGTCAATATTTGCTGGGAATTTAAAGTGATATTCAACGATTTGAACCTGATAAATTGGATTGTTGAATGACAATTGAAATTCAGTGAAGTTTACTGTACAAAATTTCTTTTCCTTCTATTTCATTGGGTGATGAGTGGAGATGATTTATGATTTCATCTTTTCATAGTTCAATATTTTTTTGGAAAACTAGAACTTTTAAAAATTAAAAGTGTTTATGTTTAAACTTCTCAGGTGTTCAAAAACTTCTTGAAACCTTTGCCTGTCCCTTTGTGAAGCAGAAGTATTATTATCTTGGTATGTTTACTATATAATCATATGATAATGGAAAGCTATATTAAAAGAGCTATAACTCCCTTGTTTTCGGGTATTTTTGAAAATGGGACTCACGCTTTAAAGAATTTGGGGTCGCTGAATCCAAATCCGAAATCAGAAATCTTCTATCTATATTGTTAAGGAAGTTGGACTTTGAGAAAAAGTGATGAGTCATACTTTGAGCAAACGTCAGAGTAGTTATTAGATCTGTTGACTTATTCGTAAGATCCCCATGTGAAAGCACAGAAGAGCTGCAAAATATGAAATTTGATCTTCAGGAGAGAGGATTCTGCCGTGTGAAACTGGCCTTACAGTGGCTCTGAGTTTTCTAATGACTCATTTCGTTGAGAGTCCATGTTTCACAGCCAGTCAGCATTACTGGTAGAATATCTGTATCAACCTCCTCTTTGGTAGATAGTTGTACTTTTTGAGGATAAACCAACCTATCGCAACTCTCCTTGTAGTTATTTCGCCCCATTGTCTGTTTCTTCCTATTTTCCGTTGCAGGTGAATGAAGTGGTCTACGTCCTGTATTCTTCCTTCACCGATTTCCTATGCTCTCTCGATCCCATATTTTATTACTATTGAATACCATAATCTTTGATTTATCAAAATCGACTCACATACCAATTTCCTTCTTCTAATATAATATTTATTCGACCAATCAACATACATTGTACAAAATATTTCAGAAAAAAAACACTTTGAACTGGTATAGCAAAAACACCTTCACATGCACAATACATTGTATATCGAAGTCTAAATGAAACCCTCAAGGTAATCCTGTGTGGGGCCCTTCTTCATACTCTTATTTACAATAGAAAAAATATGAAATGAAATAAGTAAAAAATCGAATGAAAATATAGTCATATATATTGTCTTGAATCATCTTTTCTATCATACAACTGACCTCTTCTACAGTACTCCCTATGATAACTATTCCATTAACAAATTCCAAAGTGTTCAGTCTCACACCATTGATATTTAGACACCTGTCTTACAATTGCAACTGTGTAAGTGATCTTTCCAAGACGGCATTGAACATCTTTGCAGATGATATGTCCCTCTTTCTCAACCCTCTATTTACAGGTATCCTTTAGCTCTTTCCTCTCAGATTTCCATGTTGCTGTTCATATGAACAATTCCATAAGAAAGCTTTCACTTTACACTAAGTGTTCACCTGAACACTTTCAAGCACTTATTGTGTATCCCAAGGCTTGTTAGTCTCTCCAAAATTGCATTTGTAGTTATCTTATCGAGCAATATGATAAGTTGGAATGTGTCATCTATTGAGTTCCTGCTTGGTTATTTCATGAATATGAAGTTATCCAAAGTGGAGAAGTTCCTCTTGAATCCATTTTGTTCTTTTGCCGCCAGACTTCCATGTATCCTGTATGCTATTACTGCCATGAATATTTCTTATATACTCCATAGAAGACTTATAGGTCGGTGATTTTTCAATTCCTTCATATCACCTTCATGAAAAGAAATATGAAATTCACTTCCAGCCATCCTTCGAGGATCTTGAATAGACTTGTGAATATTCCTATTACAGCTTCTTCTCTTGCCTTGAATTCTTCTAGAATTTGATATTCTATCGGGGCCATTGCTTTTTCTTCCTTAGTATGCTCAATGGCGCGCCTCACTTCATTTTCTAGAATCGGTGAACATTCTTCATTTGTAGGTAGATTCTCTTCTCGTTCATACGTGACCCGTCTCAAATTACTCTTATCCACTGAAGTCGATTAATAGAATTCCTCGTGGAATTTACAATCAACATAGTATATATTGTAATCTACATGAATAAAGTACTCAATCAATCAAATCCATACCTTCTAAACACACCTCTACCTGTGTTTCTTAACATTTTTGCGTTCATGTCTCCTATCACTATATTGTATTGTTGCGGGTTTCTACACTAATAAAACACTTGAGGCGATTCATACTGATTAGCTTTATCACTCATAACACAATAACACACGGGATTAAGACTAAACAAAACTATAAACAGGAGAACTATCTAATGAATCACATTGAAAGTTCTGGGAGACATTTGCCATTGGTCGACAGCTCTGTGCGCTGAGACGTGAACACCCAGGAATGATCTAGAAGCCCCCTGCCTTCGCTGTGTTGCTTACCAGAAGGTTCAAGGAAGCGTTTGCCTTTGGTCGACAACTCTGCACAAAAAACCGAAACACACTGGAAGATTCCAGAAACCCCTCGCCTCTGCCGCCCCTCCAAAGGCCTCATCTATAACATTATTTATATATGGAATTTCTGTTTCCAGACTATTCAGTTTTTCCAGTTTCGCTATAATTTTGTCCGATTTTCCTTCCATTTCCTATCTTGTATATGTTTAAGACGATTCTCTCCTTTATTATATTCAAGATCAGCAAGTTTCAGAAGAATACACAAAACTTGAGCTCCGAATAATCATTGAAAGAACGATTTCAGGCTTCTCCAGCAACAGTATCAAGGTTGGGAATCATTTACGTCCAAGAAAATTGTATCAATTGGAAATATTTGGTGAAGTCATGGCTCCAGTCTCTGCCTGAAGAGTTTTCTGTAATAACAGTGGAAATTGGTGACTACTTCTATTCGATCATTGATTCATGTCATGAATTTATGAAAAATAACTGTCGAACGGTCATAGATGCTGGACTCTCCAACAGTGTGAAGTATGCATGATTCATATTTTTAAACTATCAATTTCTCTTAGCTGATTATATTCATCTCTCCATGTAGAGATGAGTTAAGAAAGTCTACAAAAACTTCACGAAGGTTGTAAAAATTGCAATTTTCCATGTAATTTATCAATAATTTCTATAAATTTATCACCTCATATTGAAATAAATTAAAATCTGGAACCAATGTAATAAATTATCATCCATTGTAGGTTTTCACTTGATTATTAACTCATTGAATATTTTGAGTTTAGTTACGAATTACTCAATTATTTAAGGTTATGATTGATCATTACAAGCACAATATTTAATAATAAACTACAATGTTATCTTCCTTGTATTATATATCATGATTCAATAAAATCAAATTCAGAATAATTAACATATTGAAACAATTACAAATGAGCTTGAAAAATGAAAAGTATATTAATTCAACATTTTAATTCAATAAAGAATTTCAAATCGATATTTTTTTCCAGAACAATGCTGTCACTAGTATACATTTTCATGACAGAGGCATTCAAAGAGAACACTTCTGAGGACATGAAACATGTCTCGCTTTGGATTCAAGCTTCGTTTATTTTGTCAGTAATTTGGGGGCTGGCTGGTAAGTTGGATCAGGATTCAAGAGAAAAGTTCGATATTTTCTTCAAAGAATTGTGGAAAGAAGGATTGACCAAAGATAGTGAATCAGCAATCAAGACTGATCTGTACATTCCATCCGAGGGGATCATGCATGACCATTTCTTCCATTTCAAGGGTAAAGGCCAATGGAAGTACTGGCCTGACCTTCTCAGGCATATCAAAATTGACGAAATGGATAATGTTCTACAAACCCTGATTCCAACTGTTGATAGTTGCAAGTGAGTTACTTCATTATACTAGTTTTAAACTCGATGGATTTTGCTCTGTCTGTGGTTTTGTATGGATGTATGTATGCTTGTGAGGCATTTTTGGCCACATGCGTCAATAGGTTTTAATGAAACATGGTATGAATGTTCCTTCTTTGAATATACAATGGACCGTGTAAGGATTTGTTTTAATTTTAAATTTTAAGTCTGTGCTTCAGATTTCAGAAACTCTTTACTGCTGAGATTTTCCGAAGTTTTCCAATTTGGATACTAACAAGCTATCAAGTTATAAGAGAAAAATTCTGAGGATTGAAAAACTGTTTTCAGTTATTACTTTTGAGATATGAGCGACTCAAGTGAAATTTCTTCAACAGATCATTCCATATTCAATTTGGTAACAGATGAATTCATTAAATTTGAATGATACAGTCTTCATGTTATTTTTTTAAATATTACATGCATATAACATAATATAAAGAGTAAAATTAAAGTTTTTAACTTAGTCGGGCGGTCACGTTTGACCGCCGAGCTCGGCAACCATACTAGTATCTCAAACGGGGCAGCTCTAGCCCATTCACTTACTTATTAATTTGAGAAAAAATTATCCAATGTTGTCAATTTTTGTATTGTAGCATATGATTTATGCATGAATGTAGTTACCAGTGATAATATGTTTTTAATTTTAGGGATGAAAATAAGGGTTGTATTCAACCCTTAAAAATTCAGTTTTCATTATTTTTTCTGGCAAATATTATAGTCATATGGTACTGGATATCAGTAAAAATATTATAAAAATCCCAGGATAAAAGTTAGGATGATTTTCACCCTTTAAAAATTTCAGTTTTTATTTCTGCAGAATTATGATTCATAAATGTTATTAGATTAATAGTAAAAGTATTGAAAATAGAATAAAAAATACCAGACATGGGATATAATTATACAAATCTTACTCTTAATTGCAATAAGGGGGGAGAATATCTGTCAATCCTCTCCCTTTTCAGAATAAGCTGCATTGAAATCAGAAAGAAGTGGAACTGTTTGATTTCCCATTTTATATTTACTGTATCAGTTTATTTTAAAAAACTGGCATATGTTGGAGTAAGATAGTAATTATAATAGTGTATAATAACAAAATAACAGAGCTGGGCAGCACGCCAATACCGGTTCCTAATCAAAACAAACAAGCAGAGTGATCTTAGAGTTAGAGAGATGTAGAAACATAAAGTGCTTGAAATCCCTAGATTAATGTAGAGTGGTTTTGTGTTTCCAAGTATGTGCTGCTACCTTCTGGAGAATATTAACACTAATAGTGTATTCAGAGATACACAGCAAGTGTGAAACGTCAATGTAAACGGATAACAGTACTATGACGAACTGAGCTCATCACGAAAAGGCTAGACAGGAAATAATGCCCAGTGATGCGAAAAGCGACCGCCCACCCAGCTGATTGTGTGTCCTAATTGGTTGCGCGTTCTGGGTTTCTAGTCTTATAAGGGGCTGAGATTATCATTGTGACAAAAGCTTCTCCACTTCACATTGTAATGAAGAATTTTCATTTCCGATAGGAAGTAGTTCTGTGGATATGACATTTTAAAAATGGGTCCATCAATTTCTGAAACAATGAAAAATGGAACACCTAATATTTTGTATTCTGTAATATTATGTCATGTTCTATCAGAGATAACTTCATTTATATGTTATATTGTCTATTGTATTATATGTCTATATTTTTATATTGTATGTTTTTTCATCTATCACTTCAGTTATATATATATAACAGATATTTGTATCTTCATCAGATATTTGTACTTCATTGAGCGTCATATCAAGCATAATTTGCCCATGCTACTTGCTGGTCCTCCGTGCACAGGGAAGAGCCTTTTCATAAAGGATTTCATGATGAAAAACTTACCATTTGATAAATACATTCCTGCACTGATGTCATTCACCACGAATACTTCAGCAAGATTAACACAGGTACTATGAATGCTCACCTTATTTTCAGATAGAATTTTTCTTTCAATAGACTAGTTTTTTTCAGTAGAATAAGAGTTTCTAATTGACATAGCATAATTTCATATAAAAAGAATAAGAGAATACATGATATTGAAATATTGGACCAGCTATTATGTATGTATGATGAATAAGTGAGTAAACCTGCACCATTTGTGACGAATCATTATTCAATTATTATAGGCCTAGGTGATTTATGTGATTTATTGAGAAATTCCTTTTTAATAAAAATCTCTACATTCCACTTCATTGAGAACATTTTGAAATTTCCAAGAGAAAAAACATCATGATCAAATAATAAATTTGATAGATATGAATTAATTAATTTTGTATTATACTAATCCCATTGATG
This sequence comes from Nilaparvata lugens, assembly GCF_014356525.2. NCBI lineage: Eukaryota > Metazoa > Arthropoda > Insecta > Hemiptera > Delphacidae > Nilaparvata > Nilaparvata lugens. Next base: position 37,704,682 of record NC_052518.1, on the reverse strand, counting down.
GTGACCATCTCGTCAGCTTCGGCTGGAGAGTGAGGTCCAGGGTAAGGTCCAATCTCTGTCCAGTCAATATATTCTTGAGACAGGAGGAGTAAAGTGAAAAATACACTGTAATAATACTGCTGGTTAGTGTGGAGACTAGAAAGCTCCACCACTATGGTTGCTCAGTATCTTCTCTTCCAGTCAGCACAAATTGGATCCCTGCTGATCCGACTTATATTAGTCATTATAATAGAATAAATATAATTTTCAATATTGAATCATATTTTATAATGGGATTATTATATCGGTTTCCAATATCAACAGTTCAGTCAAAAGGTTCAGTCTCTCCATAGTATATCTGTTATGTTAAGAGCTCATAGTGATTTTATATTGGAGTTAAAGAAATGTTAGGATCAGTCAAGCTCTGCTTTCTAGATCAAAATGACATGACTGCTTAGTTAACATGAAATTGACTTGGAATTTTCAAAACGACTGTTAAAACTTTTCGAGAAACTAGCTTTGTTTGATTTATTATAATCAATCTCTAGTGAACTTAACGCTTCTATATCAAGCAGACAAATATTTTATAGTGTGAGAGAATCCATAATATGCTTGGCCGTTCGTTGGCCTAACAATGATGAGCTTTGTTATTGGTCGAGACAAGCCACTTTCAAATTGTTCCAGTTATTGGACAATGACAAGAAAACGCAAGACATTGTTAAACAGCAACAAATCAAGAAATACTCTGTAATCAACGAACTCAGAAAGAAAAGATCAGTGAACAAGAGAAAAATATTCTATTCCAGTTCCAGCAAATACGAGAATAAATTATGATATGTAAGTGAGCTCGCACACCTGTTCAACATGCTAGGTACATGCGGCTAGGTACGACATCAGTACACGGCCACACCTTTGTCCTATCAAGAACAGTCAGCTGCTTCAATAAGAAGTGCATGTCGTGTTTGCCATAACTTGATGAAAAGCAAAGGCTTTTTTAATATTTCACGGATATAAACAGATACTGCTTTTGGAGGAGAAGGAATCCACCACCTCATAATCAATCAATGAATAATTATGTCTCAAAATGACAAAATATTTCAACTTTATGCTCTATCAAGATCGTTGAAAAACAGCATAGTCATATTTTAAGCGTTTAAATATGTGAACTCACATTCGGGAGGAAAGTTGCTTGTTGCTGTGGTGGCTAAGCCTGCTAAGACCAAACATGCAAAAACAGCTGCATTCTCACGTGAAAAACAGCTACTGCCAAATTGCGGGTGACATTTCTTCTTTTTTCCCTAACTCTAGTGCCTCACAGCGACCAGTCTAGCTCGGACCATCTTCTCCTGTCGCCAGTCAATCTCACTCAAATTTTTGCCTCTCTCCAATCCTGCTTTTTCATATAATATACAGTTCAATAGTTATTTTCTTAGTCTATATTATGTAAATTCATCTATAACTTTGCTGTATTGTAAGCTATTGTATATAAGTGTATAAGTCAGTATATATTGTAATCTACATAAATAAAGTACTCAATCAATCAATCAATCCTGCTGCCATAACACTGTCAAGAAAGCTCTTGGATGACCTCTACCTCTTCTTCCTTCAGGGATGGCCTCCATTATGGCTCCGTGAGCTTGAAGTGCACCGAAAAAGTTTGAAAAAAATTGACAATAAACTACGAATTTTGTGTCGGAAGAATATCCAAGAATTAGATTTTGTACAGGCACCGTTTTTTTTTTTTAAACGCAATTGAAGTCGCGGTCAAGGTCATTTTACAATGCCAATTTCCCTATGCTGGAAGTGTGAGCTTGTAGTGCACATGTCAGAGAAAATCCGAAAGAAATTGACAGTAAACTACGAATTTTGTGTCTGAATATGCAAAATTGAATTTTGTACAAGCAAGTAGATGACACTTACGGTTTTTGATTATTTTTTTCTCGAGATATCTCCCCCTCACCACTCCTCACGCACTCATGGTATGTACCCCGCTCCTTCCGCACCACTACCGCTCCTGCCGCACCACCACCTCTTCTCACCCTTCAAACCAGAAGAAGAAGAAGAAGAAGAAGAAGAAGAAGAAGAAGAAGAAGAAGAAGAAGAAGAAGAAGAAGAAGAAGAAGAAGAAGAAGAAGAAGAAGAAGAAGAAGAAGAAGAAGAAGAAGAATAAGAAGAAGAAGAAGAAAGAAGAAGAAGAAGAAGAAGAAGAAGAAAGAAGAAGAAGAAGAAGAAGAAGAAGAAGAAGAAGAAGAAGAGAAGAAGAAGAAGAAGAAGTCATGTACTATTTCATTAATTTATAGATAGTCACACTCTATTTCATTTATAGATAATCATGCTCTATTTCAATGTGTCTACTGCTGACAGATTAAAGTGAATCAACCTTGGAAGTCAACCTTGGAAGGAGAAGAAGGAGTAGAAGAAGAAGGGAAAGGGAGAAAAAGAAGAAGAATGAGTGAAAGGATTGGAAGGGAGAAAGAAGAAGAAGAAGACGAAGAAGTAGAAGAAGGAGGAAGAAGAAGAAGAAGAATAAGAATAAGGAAGAGAATTGGAGAAGTCACACTCTATTTCCTAGTGCCAGTCAACCTTGGCAAGGCTGACTCCTTCTCTGGTCATGCTATATTCTGATGAGAAACTGAATCATCTTAGTGACAGATTTTTTCTAAATGAAATAACAGAACTGGGGATGTCTGTTACTGCCAGATTTAACTGAATAATCCTTCCTCTCTATACTATGACTTGTCATTCTATCAAATGCTTAGTGAGTATGCTCCAACAATTCAAGTTATACTGACAGAATAGACTGAATCAATCTCAGCCTATGCTATAGCTTCAGTCATAAACACATGTAATCAACCTTTTAAGCTCCAGACGTTCTTCTCTCTGTCTCTGTTATCATCCTTTCCTTCTCATTCCAGCAGCCTCTTCCACACTCGTCTATAACTGAAAGAAAGACTGGAGATTCAATTCAATTCAATTCTTCTTGTTTCATTTAAAAACATGCAATGTACAGAATATTGGGAAAATTTGGTGTGATTATTCACAATAGCTATCACAACTGATGGAATGTATGATCAGATAATAATACAAAGTACATTATTCACAACATGTGATCTTACTCTAACTATGCTATGTACATTATTTGTGAGGAATGTGGTAAAGTTTTTAAAAGATCAGTCATAAGAAAAAACCATGAAAATGAATGCAATGAAAATTTAGAAGCCACACAGACATTCAGGTACTTCACCAATTTATACAATTTGCTGGACCACCAAAGAAACTTGTAATTCAGAAACTATATCATCAAAACACCTGAGAGTTCAACCAAAATTATATGCATTGCTTGCAATGCAAGCCTCCTTGGAGGGTGTTAATGAATATGAGACTTTATTCGGCATGATGTCAATCTTTTTTCTACAATATGCAAAAGATAAGATAACTACATTGAAGATGTCATCGGCTTTGAAAGGTGCAGTGAAGTTTAACATACTAGTTGATTGTAGAATAAAGTAGATTGTAGAATGATATAAATCAATTGAATAGAAAGATGAATGTAACATTTAAAACAAAAGATTATCCCAAATTTGCAGATAGCAATATACTGTAGATGAAATTTCAATGTTAGAATTTAATAAATATTGAATACTAAGTTGAGTGAAGTGCAACTGAAAAAGGTAGATGTCATCTCCTTGCTGTTGATGGGCTTAGATTATGCATCAACGAGTGAATGCTGGTAGTACTTATGTACCACTTCCTCAAGTGATCAACAACAGGAAAGCATATATCAATGTCCAGAATTCTGATAATAGATGCAGCTGAACATGGACTTGAAGCGAAGCTATTGCACAGTGGACACTATCAAAAGATCTTACAAGTGCTTAGCAAAGACAATTACAATGGAGTGAAACAAAAAATATCAGGAACCAGTGGTTCTGATGTAGCTAAAATGCATGGTATTACACACACGTTTGGAAGCTTCAATCTATAACTACAGCTTAGCAAATAGAGACAACAGCAAAAACTTTAAGCATATTCGGCATAGCTTGTTACTTTTGAATGATAGTGGGAATTATTTTCAAAATGCTTAAATTTATTCTGTGTGCTTGGCTAAAATGTGCTCAAAACTGACAGATAATCTAGAAAATAGTTGTTGTTCACTGTATAATGATGTGTACTGTAATGTTTACTGAGGTAATAGCAATATTGAGAAATTGACTGGAGTGCTCCCCACCCACTCAGAGCAGAGAAATAAAATAATTTCTTATGTTATTTCTGCATTCAGTTTCAATTCACTACCTATGAATTATGTAGAATTGCTACAAGAATGATATCAGTTTCTCACAAAATTTGTTACTGATGAGACATATTCCTCCAAGTCAACCACAGTTTTTTCTACCATATTCAAAGTTGTTAACCCAGATGAGTTGAGTCTTGTAGAAACAGGTAACTTGATAGCCTACCACAAGTCTTAAGAAAACGAGCAAACATAACCTGTAAGCTTCTTTCATACGCTGTTAAATAGATACAGCCCTTGTCTCCTATCACAGTGTTATCAGCCAAGAATCGTAAGCTGGAACTAGATGGAATTGATCAAAAACGGAGGAAAATTGAGCTTTTAGGAGCCACACAGTCATTTAGGGAGCAGCATAAGCAGCTGGCAGAATTTGAGAAAGAAATACAAAATTTTAAAGAGAAACTTGAAGCACTCACATTGACTGAATTTTGATCAAAGTGACTTGTGATTGCATTTACTATGAATAATTCTCAAATGTAGGTCAACTGGGGGAGAAAGATGGTTTGAAAAAACGTTCACTTTATGAAGCCTTAGCATGAAAAATGTTTTTATCGAAGTATACAAAGCTATAATGAACATAGATTTTCTATCACTCAAGTTTCTGTCACAAGCATGGAGGACTGTGCCTTTCATGAAAACGTGTAACACTATAATAACATCTCAATGCTGGAAATCAAAAGTAAAGTGGAAGAATAAGAACCTTCATTGTCCAAGTGATTCACTCAAACAAATTAAATCACAATTAGCGCTCTAGTTATTGATATTGGTAAGATACTCACCGCTTGAGTAAACTTAACACTTTGCTTCAAGCAATAGGAGATTGTTGGAATGAATTTTTTGTTGTCAGGATCCTTTGTTGAACAATGAATATTGCTGATGTCTAGGGATTTTGTTAGTTTGATATATGAGGTGACTTCTATGTCTAGTTAGACATACATTTTTTCAACATAAATTAGATTACAGTAGAAATACATAGATGATACTATTCAGTTCAATGGTGCTATTTTCATCACTCTCCATAGCAACTATGCAATGAATACCTTTTTTCATCTCACTACTATTACCTCACACTCAAAGTTAGAGTAAGAGTGAAAAGTCGAGAGTGAAAAAAACACTATAATAGCTAAGAATCAAGATTTCCTTACTAACATTACATTTTAATCGAATCAAACATGCCAACTTCTTTACATAAATATTCTACATGACTACTCCAGATCAGCTTACATTCCAACATGATATCTGATAATTTCATTGGCTTTAGCTGGTGTACAATAATTTGAACTATTACGAAAAGTGAAAATTATATTCTCACCCTCATCAAGTGTCAGATAATCCAATCCATACTACTCTTTACTATGCTTGTGTAGAAGATTGGAGAAGGAGAAGGAACAGAATTGCTCAATCAAACAGTATATGAACGAGATATTTCACAGTTTTGGAAGCATTGTATGTGTCAAATAGTTGGAGGAGGAAGAATTTGAGAAGCCAAACATAGATTTGAATTATAAAATAAGAATCAAGCTAGGTGTTTTGAAAAAGATTCATACATAAGGAGAGATTTACTTTCTATATCTGATATGCTTTTGATGTATGTATAATCAATCATCTTATAATGTGAAATTGAGAGTTATTTCTCAAAGTCACCTATTTAGAAATAGACTTAAGTAGTAGGCAATTGCAGATTGGGGAGGGGGTTATAAATGGAGTTTTTCCGCGCGAAGCATGGGGTTTGGAGCCCCCTTGGGGAGGCTTAAGCTCCGCCCTCTAATTTAAATACTGCTCCGTGATTGGTGCTTTAAATCTGCAATTGCATACTACTGACACAGCATTGCTAACAGTTAACAGTGCTACACTTTAAACTGGAGTTAACACTTATAGATGTCAGAGTGTCTACATTTGTCATTGTAAGAGATGACTCATGAAAACATGGAAGAAATTATTGCAAAAGCATTGTGCAATTGGTACAGTTTGCTCTCACTCTCTCACCCCTACATTGTACAATATTTTGATGAACAAACGATAATTTTTCTGTAACAAATTTTTAAAATTGAATTTTATAATATTGATACCAACTGATAATATTCATTGGACAGAATTCCACGTGACAAGGCTTCCTGCTGATATGGGTTAGAATCATTTTTTGCAAATCGCCGATGGCACAAATCCTTGCATGTCTGGTGAAAATAGGCTAGTGCACTCACGTTTTCCACGAGATCAATAAATGAATCTCAACGATCAATCCACCCACCCCTCTCATGGTTACATTATGTGTTAGAGCATGAAAACACACAATTTGGACTAGCATGCACTTCTCTTTGCATTATCAGAATCTGACCAATGACTAATAAAAATCTCACAAAATGCAGAGTGTACTGTTCCACTCTTGCCAGTGTAGTAGAAGCCATGTGCAGCAAGATTCTCTGCAGAAAGTGATTGCGAAGTCATATTTCATTTTTGGATGATTTCAGTCTTCGAAGTTCGTAATCCCCCCACACATGTGATTGATCCAGGCATCACTGTAGAAAACCTGTCACAATCACTGTTATTGCAGTTTTGGATAGCTCTCGAGCTCTTCTCAGGAGTGAAGATGATAAACTTTTCTCAGCTGAACTTATGCTTTCCTCTACCTCTATTGGTTATAAGCTAATGTGATCTGCTGCGTTTGAATTCAGTCTCGCAAGGTCTTCGTTCTGTTACCATCTCTAAATCTAAAAAACAATTGATTATGTGAAGAAAACAACATAATCACAGGGTATGAGAAGCAGGACAATGTTTATTACTGCATAACCAGCACAATGCTATTACTGTATAACCAGGACAAAGTTAATTACTGATTAACTAGTACTAAGTTTATTACTGAATAACTAATACAGAAAAATGAGAGAGGAATGGTAAATCAGGAACAAAGAAATGTGTGTGTAAGTGGAAACAGATTAAAATAGATCTGTCTGATTATTTTCAGTTTGAAACTTACATGTACCTATGCTTGACAGCTGACTCCTCCAAGACATGTGTTTCCTTCTATGCCTATAATGATATGACTCAGGAATGCACTCTCATTTGTTGTGAAAAAAAATGATTTTTAATGAAAGATTACAGAAATCTTGTCATGAAAAAATATGATGCATAACATTAAGGTATCATTTCTGATCATGAGAGAAAACGAATATTTTGTGTAGATCACTAATTTCAAATTAGAAATACTTACCAACATCGTGGGGCGAGAGTGTGTGTTATTTTTACTCACAGCATATGCACATAACATGCTCAAAAATGCACTATCTCACTCACTCAACCTAAAACAGAGAAAGAGAGAAACGAACATCTTTATAAGTGAGATGCATAGCTCTGTGCAGTATCATTCAGACATCTAGCACTTTGAGTTGTTTCATCACAATCATGATTGCAACTTTCCTTCTCTGACAAATCGAGAGCTCTGCTCATCGTGGGGTAGTCTCATCGATCATTAGGAAGCAGTCAGGAGAGTTAGAGAGGAGGAGGAGGGGTAGGAGGATGAGGTGCACACGAAATCAAAGGTGAGTTATTTCAAATATTATTATCATTATTATTATTATTATCATTATCATTTCATTCATCACATGACAAGTGAGTGTTTATTGCAGTCAAAGTCGGCCTTTGGCAAGAATTTGGTGCATTACTAAACTGAAATGTTCAAAAATGATCTCACAATGGATGCTGGGCTGAGAACAACTGCTTTTTCCATGGCATTTTTTGCACTTTTCGATATTCCCATCTGACAAAGATTTGCTGACACTTTTCTAGTTACAACTCCAACCGTGGAGATGATGACAGGAACAATTGTGACCTTCTCTTGCATCCAGACATCCTTGATCTCAGCAACCAAGGGAAGGTACTTGGAGACCTTTTCATTATAATACTGGTCCAAGTTGTGGCAGCATGGTATGCCAACATCTATTGGTGTTGTTTCCTTGGCTACCTCATCCATGAGGATGATATCTGGCCTATTATGAGCAACTGTTCTGTCTGTCAGCAACGGCCGATCCCAATATAACTTTTGTGTCTCATTCTTCAAGACTGGAGATGGCTTGTACAAGTAGTAGGGCAGCTTCTGATTGATGATTTGGTACTTCAGAGCGAGGTCCTGATGTATGATCCCAGCTACTGCATTGTGGCACTTTAAATAGTCAGTAGCTGCCAGTGATTGACATGCAGACATGATGTGCTAAATAGTCTCAGGTGCCAAGCCACAACGTCTGCATGAATCATGATTTATAGGCAGCTTCATTATATGCCTTTGATATTTTTTTTTGCAATTACTTGATCCTTTATTGCCACCAAGAATGCTTCTGTTTCAATAAACAGGTCCCTGTGACAAAGCCATGCATTGGAAGCCTCCTCATCAACTCCAGGCTGAGATAAGGCAAATGCATGTCTTCCATGAAGCTGCTTCGACTTCCATTGCTCCAGAATCTCACTCTCATGCTGTCTGTTGGTTTTAAAGTCCGCAGTAGGCAGCTCAGAAAGATTAAGTGGAGTGTACCCTTTATCAGCTTTTCTTACAACTGCATACAAGCCACCCTCCTTCTCAATGAAGTATGTCTTCATGCTTCTGATTTGTCTCTCACAAGCCCATTTTATATCAATTAGCCCGCGCCCACCTTTCTTTCTTGGCAATATGAGCCTCTCTATACAGGCCTTGGGGTGATGAGCTCTGAACTTAGTGAGGAGCACTCTTGTTGATCTCATAAGATCTTCCAAATCAGTTGCAGTCCAACAAACAACACTAAATGAGTGAGTCAGCACAGGTATTGCATAAGTGTTGATGGCCTTGAACATATTATTGCCATTTCTGCTCATCAGCAAGCAGTCTCTCCCGACTCAAGTATGACTGCACTTCATCTGTTATACATGCAGTGAGAACCTTGTATAGTGTACATAGGCAAGTGATTGGCCTATATTGGGAGGGGTTATGAGTTCTACCATTTTTAGGAAGCAAGTATGTCACTCCTTTGGTGAGAAATTGTGGAACTCTGTTGGGACTCTCAAGAAATAAGGAAAAGTGACTTGCTATGATTTGATGGTAGATTGGAAGCCTTTTCAACCAAAAATTGTGGAGTTTGTCTGGTCCAGGCGCAGACCAGTTGCTGGTTTTTGAGATTGCAATTCTAACTTCAGCTGTTCCAATCAATATTCTCGGCATTTGTTGAGCTCCAGCTCAACTGTATATTTTTCATTCTGAGTCCATACAGCATTTTGATTATGATACCTGCCACCCGCCCACAAACCTCTTCAGTACTTCTCAACCTCACTCAGCTGTGGATGCTCTCCTCCATCTTCAACCTGTTTTCCACTTAGGCCCCTGTAGAATATCTTCTCACTTTTTTGAAACTCATAATTATCCTCCTTCCTTCTCAATGATATTCTGTAACGTCTCAGCCTATTAGCCTTAACAGCCAGCTTCTGAGTGAGGGTATCTAGCATCTCTTGAGGGGTTCTATTCAATGGATTCCTGTTGGTGTGATGTGATGCTTCTCTTCTCAATTGTTGGTAAGCATGAACAACCTTTCTTGATCTATTACCTATCATGTATTGAGTAAGTTGTCCTATTTTCTTCCTGAGCATATCAACCTGTCTACAGAGTCTGTCTTCCCAAGGTGGTATACTTTTCTTCCTGAGTACTCTTTGTGCACCAGATACATCAATTCCAATTGCTCTCACAATTGCCACAACTGAGTAGTACATGAATGAATGAAGTTCATCAAATGTCAATTTATCCAAATCAATGATTCCAGGTATCAACTCATTCATATTCTGGCAAGCCAATTACAGGTTTCTTGAGGGATGTACCCGAGGTATTGCTGGCCTACTTGGATGATCTGTCCCATCAAACTCAGAAAGTGCTCTCCTAAACTCAATTTCCTCCCTCAACTCCTGATCAGGACCCTCCACTGCACCAACCTCATTGAGTGGAACTGGGTGAGCAATTTCTGGCAAGAGGACAGGAATCTCTCCATGATTGATATCATTGTTCAGAATTCCCACTTCAGGAATGACCTCATTCAAGTTGAAAGCTTCTCTTTCCTCCCCTGCTATCTCTACAGCCACCTGTTCTTTTATCTTCGCCAAACGTACACCAGATATCAACTTATTCATGACAATAACCCTTCGCTGATCTGCCACTCTCTGCTCTGTTACTGTCATCTCGGGAAATCGTTCAGAAAAAGCAGTATGCAGCTCTCGACGATATATATTAACTGACTCTAATCTTGTTATTTTGTAGTAGGCATGCATGATGAAGGTATTCATTTCTTGTGTCCACTTCATGCACTGCCTAGGCAGACCTGCTCTAGTGGTCCTCTGTAGATCAGGGGAAACATTTTGAGCAGGTTGTGTATTGACAGGTCCAGGTCCTATTTCATTGTTAGGTTGCCTCCTTGTGGTTCCGGCTGGGGGACAGGCGCCACTTGGTTCACCTACATCATCACCCACAGGCTGTGTATAACGACGGTTTCGAACAGGGACAGCCCTCAGCCCCGTACCACCCCGAATGCTATTCCTTGTATCTCTAGGAGCGATGCTATCTCAGAGAACGTGAGATGCTAACACACGCCTCCGGTATGCTCAGTTGATGCTTGAGGTACTCTTATATATCTTCTGAGCACCCTAATACCGGGGATGCAACGATCTTAGTTGCCAACCAGTCTACATCAACTACTTGCTAGGTTACCCCGGGGGATCACCACACCCCAAACAGAACTCTGTCCCCTGCAGGTTCATTATTATTATTATTATTATTATTATTATTATTATTATTATTATTTTTATTATTTTAAACTTGTATGTGGACTGATAATTTGAATCTTTATAAAACTATTATATGAAATTTATAAACTATTATTAAATCTATTTATTATACTTATGGAAAACTAATTTTCATTAGATAAAATCTGTTCACACTACAAGAATTTGCTTATTTGGAATAAATGTGCTAGTTCTATGTTGTGATATGAAATCAAGGAATATAACATTCGAATTCATCTGATCATACATACCATTTTGCTATTAAATAGTGGAATATGACCTTCAAATTGATTTGATCATATATATTATTTTGCTATTAAATAGTGGAATTTAAACTTCAAATTGGAGTGATGTATACTATTATTTGAATTGTGCTAGGGAAATTACTGAATCTTTTAGTATAATAGTTATTTGTTGCAATTCACATTACAAGAGCTTGCTTATTAATTTGATGTCTGCACTTGATGGAACTATTATTTGATCACTGTTGGATTCTGCAATATGGAGCAAGAAATATTACTTATTCAAATTATTTGAATTAATCAATTATTACTCACTTTGAGATTCTGTAGAGAATGTGCTGCTAATCTGTTAATACTGACAGATTAGAGTGAATCAATATCAGCCTATGCGATAGCTTCAGTCATAGAGAGAAGCAATCTCAACGAATAAAACTACAACTATATATAAAAAAACTCTTTTTTGGCATGTGCTGAAGGTCTATTACTCTTTAATCTGCTCTCTCCCACCCTCCCTCTCCCTCTCTCTTGGTTATGTCAAGAGAGTAAACGTGTGTCAGCTCCGTCTTCTAATACGGTTCAACAGTTCAATTAACTACAAATTACACATCAAATTATTGAGTTTCTTGAGCTAAATTCAATAGTGGAATTATATTTTTGATTGACTCACACTCTTTTTATTTATCTTGAAAATACATTGCCAATTCTTCAATATACCTTCTCGCCTGTAAAAGTGTAAATCCACCTAACGGTACACTATGGTTCAACCGAACAGAGGCACGCTGGAGAATGAGGTCAATGATTCAAAGCCAGGGCCTTCTCCAGCTATTCCTGGATTATTGTCAGAAGAGACCCTCCGCATTATTCAACAGGAAATCAAAGAATCTGTACAAAATGCTGTCTCAATGACTGTAAAGTCTATTTTCGAGAAACTTCAGGCATTGAAGGAGGAGAACAAGCAGCTGCATGATAGAATTCGTGAGCTGGAGGTGTCTTGTCACCTGAAGGGCAACGACCTCAAGCAATATGGGCGCCGACATTTAATACATATTCTCGGGATCCCAGAGAGCGACAAAGAAAACACAGACCTGCTGGTGCTTGATGTCTTAAAGAAGAACCTGGAAGTGCCCGTGACTCTGGTGGATGTCAAACGCTTGCATCTCATTGGAAGGTGTCAACCACCTCAACAAGGGCAAGCGAAACCTTAGGACCAACCCATCATAGTTCGAATCTGCAGCTACCGGACCAGGAAGATGATCTTTGATGCTAAGAGGAAGCTGAAGAGTTCCGGCGTCACCATTCATGAGGATCTGAATGTGGAGCATCTCAAGATCCTCAACGCTGTGGCTGACAATCATGGGCACAGGAATGTCTGGTCATCTGACAGGAGGATTAAGATCTTCATCAGCGAGGGAGGATCTAAAAGGGCCCACAAAGTTGAGAGGATGACCGACCTTCTCAAAATGGAGGTAAATTGAATCATTTCAGGACTCGATGACTAAGTTGTCCTTCACTACAATAATAGGAAATTCGTATTTAACATTATCTTAGACATTCATCACTAAAATATTACAGTACTCAATTCACTACTTTTATCGTTATTGCAACTCCCAATAGTAAATTATACTTCTAATACCATATAATATTTTTCATACTTCACTGTTCAATCCTATTTAAAACTAATATAGAATTATCTAGCACTTTCTCAAACATCTCCTCCATTTCTTTTTTTCTTTCTCATTTTGCTTCTCAATCTTATACTTATTATGGTTACTGGAATATTGTTGTGATTATTACAGTTATTTATTATAACTGTTGTGATTTTTGCAATGATGATTATTATTCTTTGTCTTCTTCTTCTTCTTCTTCTTCTCCTTTCCTCTTCCTTTTTCTTTTCTTCTTCTTCTTCTTTCCTTGATTAATTCAAGATCACAATACGATGTTCTATTTCTTATTCTATAGTTCAGTTTCATAAGTTCTTCTCAATTGTGCACATTCCTTCTTTCTCTTCTCTTCTTCTCTATTATTATTATTATTTTCCCTGTGATTCTTCCACTAGCTATCAAGCATGTTCAAATGTTTATTTCTCTCCCTATCTCCATTTCTCTTTCCACCTTTTTTCTATCTATCTGATCACTTCCTACTAATATCCATATTTGATATTTGATTCTTTCTCACATTGAATCATACTATTTCTTTCCCATTTTATGCAAATATTATCCATTATCAGTTGTATTATGTATCTTTTCTCAATTGATAACTCTCTTCAAAAATTTTTCGTTTTTCTGCTGGCTTTTTCTTCTCTTTTGCAGTTTTTACTGGATCCCATGTCGCTCTATCTCCACCTTGAACACAATCTTCCACTACTGGATTCCATCTCTCTCTATCTTCACTTGGACTTGGAATGGTTAGACCTAGAGGCAAATAAAAACTGGGTCAACGCTCCGAAGCCAGAGAGTTCCCCACCTATTTCTGAGTCCTCATTGTCTGAGGAGGCCCTTCTTATAATGCGACTGCAAATTGAAGAGTCCGTTCAAAATGCTGTCACAATGGCAATGAAGAACATTCTTGAAGAAGTCCAGGCACTGAAAGTTGAGAATCAATGGCTGCATGAAAAAATTTGGGAGCTTGAGGTGAATTCAGGCCCAGCCCATGGGTGGGCGGACCACCGGGCGGCTGCCCAGGGCAGCAGATTTTGGGGGCAGCAAATTTCAAGAAACAGAAAATTTAAAAATACAAATAAATAATGAATTCATAATATCAAATGTGAATAGTAGAATTATATAAGAAGCTTTTCCAACCTCGAGCTAATGAACAAATGAGTGGTCACAATGATCAACAATGTCCCAGGAACATATGAGTGGTCTAGCAAACATCAAATAGTTCAGTCCCCAGATCTTGAAGAATTGGTGAAGGAATTACCCCATGCAAAGTTCAGACGAGTTTAATTGAACAGGTGTGTTAAACAACTTATAGAAATTGTAGTTTCAATCACTTACCAAGTTAAGTAGGCCTAATACTCTGTTGCAGTCTACATCTTAATGCTGTCCAAAGGCTAAAAATAAACTTTCCAATGGTGCTATTTTTCAAAGTTTTTTGATTTGTATATTATCAAGCTATCAAAACGAAAATTTTTTCTTTGAAAAAATTTTTTTTCCGATAATTACTTTTTTTTGAGTTATGAGCGCCTGAAGTTTGAATCTTAGGGACAGAACATTTCAAATTCGGTATGAGATAAATCCATGAAATACAAACAATAAATTCTTCATGGTATTCTTGATTGAATAAAACAAACATTTTCTTAAAATATTAATTTTTGAGAAAGTTATTCAATTCACTGAAAATGACCAAAAATAATGTTTAGTTGAGTTTTTTTTAAATTGAATAAATTTTTCAAAAATTGATATTTTTTGAAATTTTTTCGTTATTTTCAATCAGTGATACCATGAAGAATTTATCCTTCGAATCTAATGAATTTATCTCTTACCGAATTTTAAATGTTCTGTCCCAAAAATTTAAACTTTAGGCGCTCATATCTCAAGAATTAATTATCAGGAAATAATTTTATCCAAGGAAACATTTTCGTTTTGATAGTGTGATAATATACAAATCGAAAAACTTTGAAAAATAGCACCATTGGAAAGTTTATTTTTAGCCTTTGCACAGCATCAAGATGTAGACTGCAACAGAGTATTAGGCCTACTTAACTTGGTAAGTGATTGAAACTACAATTTTTATAAGTTGTTTAACACACCTGTTCAATTAAACGCGTCTGACCTTTGCATGGGGTGAATCCTTCACCAATTCTTCAAGATCTGGGGACTGAACTATTTGATGTTTGCTAGACCACTCATAAGTTCCTGGGACATTGTTGAACATTGTTGACCACTCATTTGTTCATTAGCTCGAGGTTGAAAAAGCTTCTTATATAATTTTACTATTCACATTTGATATAATGAATTCATTATTTATTTGTATTTTTAAATTTTCCATTCCTTAAAATTTGCTGCCACCAAAATCTGCCGCCCTGGGCTTCCGCCCGGTCTGCCCACCCCTGGGGCCAGGCCTGCTCTATGCCACACCTTATCGAATGCTTGGGCAACATCCAGGAATACTGCACTACAATTTTTTTCTCTTCAAGAGCCATAAATTGGAAAAAAACTTTCCCGGGAAAACTTTTTCATTTTGATAGCTTGATGATATACGAATAGGAAAGCTTGGAAAAATATCACGAGTCGAAAGATCACTTTCAGCCTTCGCACAGCCTGTTTTCATATTGTGTACCTATTCCGAGCATAAAAATAGTTTAATCAGATATTTAGTTTTACTAGTCCAGTCACTATGATCATTGGTGCTTGCAATTTACATTGTGGTTCTGATTTTCTAATATATTATTTGGATACGTGAGAGAAGTCCAGAAACATATTCTTCAAGCGAAATTCCCTTGTGCTATATTCAGAGTTGCCCGAAAACCTCGTACTTTCAGTTCATTTTCCAGTTTTCAGCTATTTCCGCCAAAATCAGTGTAAGATCAAATTAGAGTAAGATCAAATTGAATAAAAATAGAATTGAATCTCTTCCATTAAGAGAAGTGAGAAAGATACTTAGAATGAGAGGGTTGAGTTGGTTAGAATGCATGCGAGCTTGAGTGCATAGAGTGAGATTTCAGAATCAGTCTTTTCTGTCAGTATTACTTGGATTAATATTACATTTTCACTTAGCATTGCTGCAATGACAAGTCATAGAGAGGAAGGATGATTCAGTTAAATCGGTCAGTTAGACATATGCCTCAGTTCTGTTATTTCCTTGAGAAAAAATCTGTCAGTTGGAAGATTCATTTCCCCATGCAAATAGTGTGTGTGATTAGAGAAGCATTCAGCATACCCGACTGCATGCATAACTTCTTCTCCTTCTTCTTCCTTTCCTTCTCCTACTTCTTCCTCTCTTTGAAAGCTATTGTATATGTTGGATTTTTTTCAATGTGATTATCATTTTACTTAAATCTGGCAGTTAGACACACTTCTTCTTCTCCATTACTCTACTTCTTCCCCTCTTTGAAAGTGACTAATTCTTCCTCTTCTTCTCCTCCTCCATTCCTCTCCTTCTTCTACATCCAAACTCGATTCACTTGAATCTGTCAGCAGTAGAGTCATTGAATTTCTTATTCTTGTTCATCTCCATTCTTCCACTTCCTTGGTCGTTCCACTTCAATCTGACAGTAGTAGACTCATTGAAATAGACTGTGACTATCTATAAATTGAATGGAGCATGACTAGAGAAAGAGATTCAGATTCAGATTCAGATTCCTTTATTCATGTGTTTGACAAAACATAATTCAACTTACGTTCTAGCATTAAAAATAAATACCTGTAGTGGTAAAATGACATGGTGAATCATATTAAACTGATGAGTTCTACAATAATATTGAGCAAGAATAATGATGAAAAATGCAAAAGTTAAGATACTACTGTAATGTTTTCACATGAAACGGTGAAGCTTGGACCTTAAGAAGTCCATTCTCAGAGAGGGTATCAAGGATACCCTCCCCTTCAGCACTTAACCGTGAAAAAAGGAAGTTGAAAATTCAAACGAAATATTATGTCTAAGCGAAAAAAATGGAGAAAAAAAATATCAATAAGTAAAAACCAATCCATAGAAATGATAAATCATTTAGTTAAATCAATTAACAGAAAAGTGTAAATAATAATAAGGGCAAAAAATTAAGAAAAAGTTAATTGGAAAATCAATATCATATGATAATTGGAATAATGAGAGAGTGAAATTTATTATTGGGAAAAAGATTTGTAGATTTAAATTCAAAGATAATGTTGATGACAAAGGGAAATTATTGTACAAAAGAGATTAGTTCATGTAAGTATCAAGATAATATGATTATGAAAGTTCATGGAGGAATTATGATAATTCTAATTGGGAATTATGAAGGGGAAATTAGTATACAAAAAAGAGGGGAAGGGATATAGAATGAGGTTGCTAAAATCCACTCAAGGAAGAGTTGGAATAAGAAACAATCTTAAATGTAGCCTATACACATTTTCATGCTAAATTTACATGAAAGAAATAAAAAAGAGAAAACCCATAAATTTTACTTTGGAGTGGAGGGAAATGATTAGAGAGGATAAGAATAGGTATTAAGGAAGGTTCAATTGAATGTCATGCTGCTCTAGGGTTGGACAGTCTCAGCCATTTTTTCTAAAAGATAATGTCTCAATGTATGGGTGAAGCCCGCTCAAGTAGTTATAAACTGACAGTTCAAACACACTTTTTTGCTCGAAATCCCCTCCCCCCTCTCGCCCATCGTCCATCCCATCTCCCCTTCCCCTCCCCCACAGGGTGGGGGTGTTCTAAAAATAGATTTCCCTTCCCCTTGACAAGTGGTGATGAGGGGGATGAAAAGAGAGAAAGATATATCTCTCTCTCTCTTTCTAAAAATAGATTTCCCCTTCCCCTTGCCCAGTGGTGATGAGGGGGATGAAAAGAGAGAAAGAGATATCTCTCTCTCAAATAGATTTCCCCTTCCCCTTGACCACTATTGATGAGGGGGATGAAGAAAGTGAGGGAAAAAATAATTTCCCTTTGAGGGGAAAAATTCCCTCTCTACATCTATACTGAAAGATTAAAGTGAATCCTTCTCTCTACATCTATTGCTATACTGACAGATCAGAGTGAATTGAGAAATTCCCTATCACTCTACATCTATTGCTATACTGACAGATTAAAGTGAATTGAGAAATTCCCTATCACTCTACATCTAATGCTATACTGGCAGATTAAAGTGAATTAAGAAATTCCCTCTCTCTCTCTCTCCACATCTAATGCTATACTGACAGATTAAAGTGAATCCATATCTCTACAGAGAGGTCAATGACTCTCTCTACATCTATTGCTTAATAATCTATTGCTATACTGTCAGATTAAAGTGAATCCTTATCTCCACAATAATCTAAGTTCTATAATATCCATATTATGCTTGGTTTCCAACTGACAATGAAGAGTTCAATCAAACTGTTTATGAATGTGTAAAAAATTGAGCTCTTTTGCTGTACAAACATCCCAGTCGTTATTGTTAAAGTTTTTTCTCCAACAATATGTAAGTATAATTGGAATGAGCTAGCATATCTAAAAATACTTACATATTCTCAGACCTATTTCACTCGGGGGAAATAATACTCAACGCCTATAGTTACCATGAAACTGTCTTGAGAATATACGATTCCCGCTCACATTCAATTCCCATGAACGAGAATTAAAACTTCTGATGTTATTCTCATTCAAATAAACTGAATATTCTTTCAGCAACTTAATAGTGTGTTTAAAGTCACCCTCACTATCAATATCGATAATTTTAAGGTGAATTTCGCCATTATCGGTAAATGTTACCTTTGTTACTATGAACCAATCATAAGGATAAAATTCAAAACCCCATTTGGCTAGTGGATTTGCTTCTACAGAGAACTCATTGAAACTTCTCCAATCGAAATAGTTAGACATCATGTGTGAACTTGTCGGCTCGAGTGTTTAGACTGAAGTGACGCGTGCGCGCGCCCACGCGTGTGCTATACTCCCCCTTGTTGAATGTTTCTCCAGACAAATGACACGTGCGCTATGCTGCTCCCTGTGAGGTCGATGTTTCCCCTTCCCAAATTCTATAGATAAGAGCGAGTTCATAACCCCTGCATCAAGAAAACCGTTACATTCAATCATAGACACATGAAAAAATGTATAGCCTGATTTATCATCTTGAAGTGACATGTGTTAGCAAGAAAACCGTTCAAGTTCACTCTGCTTCAAATTTCTCTCTCTCTCTCACATGCCAAGTGTTATCCTTTCACAAGATTTTATGTTTTCGGAGACAATACAACTTCTTCATACTGGGCTAAACCCATTTTGGTTGTGATAATTTCGGCTACCTGATTTTCTGAAAGGTTATGTTGCTTAGCTTCTATCCAATTCATATTAAAGCTCACGCGTGCATATCCGGGCACGATATCGTAAGCTACCCTATGGATGAATAAATTAGGATAATCTATGAATGCAGCCGAACATTGTAGTCTCATAACAGAGCCCACTTCTGAATTTTTAATTGCCTCAGCTATTTCATCATGAACGCTTTTCACAGCGACTTCCATCTCGTTTTTCATAATAAAATCTCCTATATCATTTTTAGTTGCATACTTTTCTGCAATTTGATTAATCAGAATAGCAATAGCATCTTTTGTGATGAATTGTTCAATACCATCCATAATATTAGCTTTTATTGCACTCACCATTTCAGATAATCGTTTTTCATACTCTTCCTTTGTTAATGAAGAACTAGTCAATTTCTGTAAAGTAGATTCCAAATATTGCTCATCAATTGGCGATGGGTGTGTTTCATTTACTTTAGTAAAAATTTTTGTACTAAGCTGTTTTAATTTAGTATTGAGGTAGTTTCTATCCAACAACTCCAAATTCTTAATTTTATCTGATATGGCTTTTAATTTCTCATCTAAATAACCTTTATCAACTTTATTGTTGTTAATACTGTCCAACTGGGATGAAAAGCTGTCTGTTAAAGTTTTCACTTCTCCTAGAGCAGATTCTAAAGTTAGAGTTCTCTCTGCAATAGCTTTATCAATATTAGCACTAAAATTTTGTAATGAACTCAGAATATGTTCTCTTTCAATTTTGCTCACACCGATATTCTTAGTATTTTCTGAAATGAGTTTGGTTATTTGCGAATCTAAATAAAATTTCACAGCTTCGCTGATTCCTTGTTGATTTATCGATTCGATTATTTTCTGTGTTATCGAGTCAATATCACACATAAGATTAGTGTTAGTAGGTGTATCAATCCGACCGAATCGATGCAGAGTCATCGTAACACTAAACAATTAGTTCTGCTCCTTTTAGCTCTTCAATTATAGAGGCGATCTCAACATCATGTCTAGTGTTGCCAGAAGCTTTTGAGGAATAGAGTAAATTCAATCTTCCTACTAATTCGTCAAAATTATCAAAGTATTGATAAATTCTATCATGAGAATTATTTTTTTCCAATTTCAATAGACCCCATCCCTTCTTCCTACTAATTTTTTTACTGGGAAATAACTTCCAAATCATTTGCGATTCAATTCCCTGATTTCATTTAACATAGCCTCTTCGATCTGAATGTATGGCTGTAAGTGTTAAGATTTTTTTATACTTATCCAGATCTCTCTGATTATAAAGATTCAAATTCGGTCTTGAACTGAATAATAACTCAAGTAGACCATTTGTTAAACAAAATCTCTCATTATGAATATCTATATAACCGTTATCGAATATTACTTGGCGATTTCCAATATAATACACATCATCTTTAGAATTGTATGAAATTCCATAACTAATTGAATTATTCAATTTTTCCACATAAAACGTTTTTAGATATTGACCCAACAGTTCATCGTTTTTACTAGAACCAAGTAAACTGTTTCCAAATTTAGTTGAGCTTAAAAGATTGCCTGTTGAACTCCCATAGCTTTTATCATAACTTGACTCCTCATCATCAATCTCCATACTCTCTTCTTCCTCTTTCACTTCTTCCTTTTCTGGTTTTACACCATGATTGGAGTGAAAACTAGATTTGTTTTTTCCCAGTTCAACTATGGGCTCTATATCTCCAATATAATACACGTTATCTTTAGAATCGTATGAAATTCCATAACTAATTGAATAATTCAATTTTTCAGCATTCAACCTTTTAACCTTTTTAGGTATTGTGCCAACACCTCATCGTTTTTACTAGAACCAAGTAAACTATTTTTAAATTTAGTTGAGCTTAAAAGATTCTCTGTTGAACTCCCATAGCTTTTATCATAACTTGACTTCCCCTCCTCATCCTCCTCATCATCAATCTCCATGCTCTCTTCTTCCTCTTTTACTTCTTCCTTTTTTGGTGTAAAACCATGATTAGAGTGGAAACTGGATTTGGTTTCTCCCAGTTCAATTATGGGCTCTATCAACGGTGAGAGCGTTTTCCTATTGTATTCCTCCGATCGTTTTTCAAAATTGAGTAAGCTTTTATGCTTGTCACTGATTACTTTTCTCAATTTCTCAATCTTATCGATTAAACCAACATTCTTTCCATACAGTTTTCTGCTGCATGTTTTAGACAACATGACTGCACAAAGAATTGATCTCTACTGAACGGTAAGAAACGTATCGAGCGAATCTCGGTACTTGCCATTATTAATTCCACACTTGGTCATAATAGTTACAAAATTATGAGGTTTACGATTCCAAACTTTATGGCAAAGTTTACTGAAATCTTTATAAGAAATATCTCCTCCAACATGATCTCTGTGAATTAATTTGAGACTCAATAAATCTATCTTGAAGATTATGATCATATTTGCATTGTCAGAAGTGAAATGTTTCTGTGTAGCTCCAAAACTCTGAATTAAATATGCCGTGTCAATATTACAATGTCGGCCCATAGTAAAATATTCTCTTATTTGAGGTACATGATTAAGTTGTATGTCGTCAAATATAACTAAAGAATATTCTGATATCTTGTTCGGATGAGGTATAGATTCAGTATTGTTGTTTATATGAAATTAAATATCTTTCATTTTTGAAAAGACTTTTCTCAAAAACAAGTACTTATCTTGATACTCACTCTTGGTATGCAAGTATATAGTTTTAAATCTCAACCCATTCTTTGAAAAAATTGAATTAGAAAGCAAGTTGGTCTTACCACACCCTGAAGACACTATTATAAGGATCCTTGCATTATGAGGTAACAACTTACCATTTTTACACCATGCTGAGATTTCTTTATGTCTTATAACATTGTCGAAATTAACTATCGGGATATTATTCATGTTAGACACGTGTACAGCATGTGATCTGATAAGGAACTAATCATTTTTCGTAAGTTATTAAAGGAGCCCTGTCTCACTCACCACATGGGTGTGTGAGTGTGTATGGCTTATGACATCGGAATGCAGTCGACAGGTGCTTGCTGTCGCTCTCCCCTTTCACAGCAATGCACTGATAGAAGTTTCTCACTTCAATATATCGTTCCCTCTCTCTCCCGCACCCTCTTTACGAGAATGTGTCTGTTGCTCCCCCTTATCTAAGCCTTAGCAAATTACGAAAATGAAACTACAGATTGAAATGAAACTGAGAAGCATTTTTGATAAAGATGTATTATATTTACACCAAATCTTTGTCATATTTACAGTGAATAGAATGTATTACAATGTGATATTACACTGAATGGAATGTATTACAATGTGATATTACAATAGATTATTTTTCATCTAATAGTTGACTTCTACTAATATAACTAGGTGTTGAAAATCCAATCCACTTAACAAGCAATCCTTTTTTGTCTCGCTTTGATATTTTTTCAATCAGATATACCTGTCTCTCCAATTCGTTTAATTGTGCTTTTTAAATTTCTTCTCCGTAGAACCTACCACTAATCACTTCCCCGTTTGGATCTCGCAAGCTGTACGTTACAGGTTGAGAGGGAAATATAGAATGAATCACAAAATACTCTGCACTCCAATTTATGTTATAAGATTTATTGAAAAGAACCCTTTTCTTTGAGATTCGTACAACATCTACTAGCTTAAATTTTGGTTTTGAATTTCTCAATTTATATCATCTATTGAATGCAAAATTCAAAGACATAAAAACACGATTACGATCTTTTTTCCTCACATCTTTAGGTTTCATTCTAATTGAAGTGTGCATTGTTGCATTATAATCACAAACCAAACTGTCCAGCTGTGATATCGAGTTTTTGGTTCCACGTTCAGTTAAATATCTATAAATTTTTGCTTTAATTGTTCTATTAAACCTTTCAACTATGGAAGCTTTCTTATCGCTAGAAACATGGTAATGTTTAATACTGTATCTATCTAATAGCGCTTGAACTTTTGAATTAAAGAATTCTGTTCCCTGGTCCGATTGAAACAACTTAACTACCTTATTTTTAGAAATAATTGGTTCGAGTGCATCGAATACAGATCAACTTGACTTGTCTTTTAATGGTACACAATATGCGAATTTTGAAAAACAATTAATAACAGCTAAGATACACCTATAATCTTTATTAAAACGTGATAAACTGCTCATCTCAATGAGATTGGCTTGAAGCAAGTCTTTTTCACTTTTCAACTCATATTTGCGAGTGGAATAGGTGACACGCAGTACACTATGAAGTTCTAACGCTATCTTAGATCTAATAATATTCATATTTACAACACGAAATCAAAATTAGTGGTGATGGATGATCTTTGCAGGACATACTGAGCAATCAGTTCAGAGCGTTGTTGGCACTCTATAATGTCCAAAAGGTAAAGTGTCCACACCGTTCTCGGCAATATATCTCTTATCGTCATAAGGACTCAAACAGATTTTTGCACATTCAATCTGATACATGGTGTGATTATAGGACCTCATCATATTAAAGTTTTCAATGTGTTCACTATGTTCAATCAAGGATTTCTTATATAAATTAGAATTAAGTTTTCTACATTTCACTCTGGTCTGTACACCCTTTGCTACACATTGATTTACAGGTTCTTCATTCTCGTTACATACTAAATACAAGTGAAGTTTTGATCGAAGATCTACAAATTTATGGACGGGTTTTGAGGCTGTCTCATCCTTGAACTTTCCTACAACTTTATTTCTCTCCATGGAAAAGCATGGGTGGTAAGGAGGGTAGTTACTAGTGTCGAAAAGGTTCAAATTTTCTTTAATCAACTGATACACGTCTTTCACTTTTATGTTTGAAAGAAAACTATCGGTATCGGTCATCCAGAGTTCTACGTGATCCCACGGTATAATTTTTTGTAATTTACAATAGAAAAAATCATACATATGGAATTTACTCAACTCCAGTACGGAAATCCTGGAATAGACAGGCTTGTTCATTCTTAGTTCCAACTTGCAAGAGAAAACCGCGATCACGTTCGGACTAATTATTTGCCAGCATTTGCATAACGGAAAATGTACTTATCTAACCATTCTTCATCTGTGATAATTTCAACATTGATATGCTTGCGAACAGATTATATAGTTTTTCTAAAGATAAGATTATAACAGGCCTTAAAGAAGGATATTTCAAATTTATTTTTCGCGTTCTGTCTATTCTGGATATTGAAGTCGATGTAGATTTTCAGCCAGGGAGATTGGGAAGAGCTAATGACGCGATGTACTTTTGTTAATTGCAATCCGAGCTGAAGGTAGAGCTTTAAATTGAGGTAGTGAACAATGTACTTTTCACGGTCAAAAAGTGTGTTCATGAGCTTTTTGGTTCCAGTTTGACCGTTCTCATTTGTTTGATAGTTTGACAGCAATTCGTGTGAGGGTGTTTGCTGGAGAGGCGCGAGTGGGAAGCTGGCATGCTTATCATGTAACTCTTTTGGATACTTGAGATCACATTCTATCATATATCCAGTTCCTGAATTGCTGTCCAAATTCGAGAAATCAAGCTTGGAAATTTCTTCCTCTGAGAGGAATTTGAAATTTCCAACAGGTAAGTTTCGGCTTATGTCTTCCGAGTATAAACTGTTCGCATCGATATAAAGGAGATAATTACTCGGTTTTGAAGGGTCGTATGTCACGGGTAGATGTTTGTTATTCGCCTCACAATAACATTTACTGATAAATGACACTCCGCCTCTCATCCCTGCCTCAAACATGAGATTCATGTCAGGATGAGTAATCAACTCTAGTTCAACTTTAGTGTGTTTCAACATACAATTCCAGATAAAGTGCACGAGGGAAACAAAATGAGTGACATCAAGGCTGTATGAGCTAGAAAGCATAGACCTCATGGATTCAAAAACTTCCGCTAATAGCATCACGTCCAAACATAAATAGAAATCGTGATATTCACCGAGCGATTTCAGCTTGAATGTCGAGAACACTCTTTTAGCATGCTCATATTCTTCGCGAGACAGAGGTGTATCAGTTAAATCATTATGAAAACATTCGATGGGAGGAAGCAATGTTTCCACGAATTTCTCAGGACAACTCATGTATGAGTAAGGATATATTCCTTCTTCCAACAAGAGTTGTCTGTGTTTGCACAACAGGTGATGAAACACTGAAAATAAATGTTCAAAATTCTTTTCCATGTCCGTACTTTCTACTAAATTATGCACCAATACTTCCAAGGAATCGTTCATAAACTTGTAGGAATCTAAAAATTTAATTTTGCCTACTGAAAGTGACAAAAATCTCTCTGACGTATTCGCGATGCAGGTAATTTCTTTTTTGCATTTACCAAGCGCTTTCAGAATAAAATGTGAATCAAACCCGGAGAAATTGTGAAAATAACACGAAATGTACTCCAGAGTATGAGCCGATAAATTACAAGAAACGTGTGCCGCACATAGGTAATTTCCGGTTTCATGCGTGTGGTGACGACATTTAATATCGCTGTCTAAGGATGTTTCAGCGCAAAGCCCGCAGTTTACCGAATTTTGAAATTTGCGCTCTTCACTTTCGGATAAATGTTGCATCGGAACTTCATGTTTCATATCCTCATACAAAATGTCGCCGAGATCTGTAATTCCCTGAAGAAATTTCTCCATGATTTTTTCATCTAAACTACTCGATCTATGGAGTACAGGTTCATGAGCAATTTCCTCGTTCACATCGATAAGAACAAAACAATACTCGCAGGGAATATGTCGCGCTGTTTTCTTTGTATAGCTATGACTGATTTCATCCGAATTGGATTCATCATCATCATCACCATTATTATCGATATTAACAACGTAAGTTTCCAAATCCCCGTAAATGGTGTACTTTTTCTTCAACATTGCGCCTAGTTTCTTGAATTCAATTGTCTCTCCGCATTTAGGATATGGAACACGCTGTGATTCAAACTTGGAACAAAGCTGTTCATGTTTCATCAAATTTGCTTTGCCATCATAATTTTTAGATTTGGTCGATGTAAATCTATGAAAACAGAAATTGCAAATGTGTACTTGACTGTCCTGTTTTGAAAGGTGAGAGAGAAGACGCAATAACTCATTTTTCCTGTTCGCGGTATTAATTTAACAGAATTGAGTTTTTCCTGCATCGGCTTTCAGCTTTAAAAGATTAATTTGGTGCTTACGAGTGCGGAAAATGCTTGTGCGGTAGGGGAAAAACTTTTTGTTGTCATAAGCGATGACGTGAATTGCAATATCCGGATTTAGTATTTCAAATTTCTTAATATCGCGTGTCGTCACCGGAAAATTTACACCTCACGTATTAAGTGTGTGAGCAAACTTGCTCAAATACTTTATAGTCAAGCGTGAGTTTGTTGGTTTCTGATGGAAATATGTGAGGATTGACCATAAAAAGCATTTTTTGTCAGACAGATTTTTGACATTTATAATACATTTTTTGTTTTTAAGAAACTGCAGTGTTTGAATGAAACTGGATGTGAATATTGGATTAAATTCAATCACGTTCACATGTGACATCCAGTTACTCAATTTTCTTCAAAACCCAACCGCTGCCATGTCGAACAAAGTTGTCAAAAGATGACAGGATTTTTCTTATGGCCAACATGAAATGATCATTAAGATCATCGTAATTCTCAAGCACATTTAGCACTATGTTGGAGTAACTATGAAGATTTATTGGAGATGAGACAGTCTCGCTAACCTCATCATCCATCACCACTAATTTATTCAACAAAACATTCAACACAATGAACCATTTCACATTCGCATCATGACGCGCTGCGTGCTCCCTAATTATCTCGAAAATGCACCATTTTGATCTCTCGAGCACGTTTTCGATACTGATTTCCTCGGGATTGTTGATGGTTATGCAATGGCGGACAGCCGCAGAATTGACGCCATGTACTCTTCTTTCCCTCGGCATGATGTAGATGGTAGATTCTCAAAAACGAAAGAATAACGATCAGGATGATATAGAATTAGAGTGATAGAGTACAACTGCATGTTTTAAAATCAGTTGTGAATTGGCATTGGCAAAAGAAGGCTGTGTGAAAATGATATCTCAAGATCACATAATGTTGCATGAAAGATTAAGATTATTATCTTTTGATAAAAGATGGACGAAATCTTCTCCACATTTGTCCGCAGAAAACATGGCGAAAGAGGGATTCATATTTGCATGTGCGCCAGACATTGTGCGCTGTGTATTTTGTTCAATTTGTTCAGGAAAATGAGAAGAAAGTGACATACCAGCAATAGAACATGCAAGGTACAGTCCGAACTGTGCATTGAGAAGGAAAGATAATATAACAATTGAAGAGGAGAATTTCGATATTATATTCTACGCCAATATGAAGAAAGATATTTAACTTTTAATCGTGTAGAAGATTTATCCGTTCAAGGAGAGTATTTTGAAAAGCATCATCTACATTGTGACTATTGTAAATCATTATCTGATAAAGCAGAGTATTTTGCAAGAAATGGTTATTTCTTACATAAAAATCACTATCTGCAATGTGTCTATTGCAAATATATTATCAAAAATCCATTTGAAAAAGTAATACATTTACCGTTTTGTTTATATGAAGAGTGCGAGAAAGAAGCGCAAGGAGAGGATTATCCAGATATCCACATCGTAAAGATGAGCTGAAATCGGATGCATGCAGTATACTGTAGAAGGTTTTTCGTCCTCTGAGGACAAAAATTGTCCTCCGAGGACAATTTTCCTCTTCTCCTTAGAGGATAAAATCAAAGTAAAATATACTTACATGTGCTGGTTGATGCTGCGTGAATGACAGGTATCTCCTCGACTGTAGATGTATAGGCGTAGATACCAAGTATGCTTCCTTTTCAGACTGCTCGTTAACCTCTCAGGTATGTTGCCTTGATGAGAGCTCAACTGGTTATGAGGTCGGAAGCCAAGTTGTGAGGTTAGAAAATGCTGTGAAAACAATGAAATAATCAATAACTGATAATATTAGAAATCAATAAGCATCACAAGAAGTGGGATGCTATTCAAAATATAGATTGTTTGAGTGAGTCCTATGTTGAGACATGGAGGAGAATTCACCTTCTAGCAGGTGTGGCTGTCACTCGGCAGACACCGTCCCATGCTGAGTTCTAGAGGAGATTTTTTTTTTTTTTGTCATGAGATGAGATGAGATGAGTCTCTCATGAGATGAGTTCTTCATCATCTTCTCCATCGTTCATCTTACCAGATAGCCCACCAGCCCACCAACGTGTGCTCAACTACTGGCAACGGAAAGCTGCCCTTGCTGCTGAGTCGTCCGCTGCTGCACCTGTCCCCTCACCGCTCAGCATGGAACCACCATCGCCAGGTGGCGAGACTGTGCTGGGGGACAGTCCTCTTCAACGTCCAGCTCCAGCTGCTACCTGGGCACCGCGGGGAGTGGTGCTAGCTACCCTGTCGAACAAGATCAAGCAGAAGCAGGAGAAGAGGAGGTTGACGTTTGAGGAGGCTGAAGTTAGCGGGGAAGAGGACGAGGAGACAATCTACTCACAAACAAAGGTTAGTTTCAACAAATATTATTAACTTGTATGTGTACAGATTTTTTCCATGATCGATTGTTAAAAAAAAAATCTGTACACATACAAGCCTTTGATTATTATTATTTGATATCAAGGAAATATTAGAAATTGAACTGATTAGAAATTGAATTATTGTTTAAAGTATTCGATCATGCATCAATTATTGGATAGCAAGGAAATATTATTTGAACTGATTAGAACGATCATGGATCAATTATTTGTTACCAATGAAATATTATTTGAACTAGTTAGAAATTGAATTATTGTTTGAAGTATTCGATCATGCATCAATTATTCGATAACAAGGAAATATTATTTGAACTGATTAGAACGTTCATGCATCAATTATTTGTTACCAATGAAATATTATTTGAGCCAATTAGAAATTGAATTATTGTTTAAAGTATTCGATCATGCATCAATTATTCGATAACATGGAAATATTATTTGAACTGATTAGAATGTTCATGCATCAATTATTTGTTACCAATGAAATATTATTTGAACTAGTTGGAAATTGAATTATTGTTAAAAGTATTCGAACATGCATCAATTATTCGATAGCAAGGAAATATTATTTGAACTGATTAGAACGATCACGCATCAATTATTTGTTACCAATGAAATATCATTTGAACTAGTTAGAAATTGAATTATTGTTTAAAGTATTCGATCATGCATCAATTATTCGATAGCAAGGAAATATTATTTCAATAACTGATATTACCCACTTTATGTAGAGAATGTCTTGTCAATCTGATGATGTCAAGTTCAGATTATGACAATAATCTGTTGATAATCTGATGTGGTTATTGTGTGGTGAATCTATTGAACTAGTTCTCTAGTATGATTTGTCGAATCTGATTTGATGATAATCTGAAACAAATAAGAAACAAATCAAATATTTTTCAACAGAAACATGCTGGAATGGAGGACAACTCCTCCATGGTTCCACTACTAGAGGTGGTGTGGCGAGCGGGGGATGAGTTGGACTTTGTGCAACTAATCAACCAGCCTGTAGCCAAACCCTGGGTCCCACTGAGGGAATTATAGGAGCACACTCCCTACCCCATTATTGCAGCGAGGGAGCAAACTAATATGCATGGGCGGCGGGTTATTTTTAAAATTGGCAATGCAGGAAGCAAATCTGTGAGTTAGGTATATTTACCGCAACGATTTGCTTCCTGCATTACAACAGGAAAAATAGAGCAATTTAATGCTAATTGTAAAAATTTTGTAATGATGGTAACACATAAGTCAGGGAATTGGACCGATATAAAAATTTTTAAGCATTAACAATTTTTATATCTATACAATTCGTTGACTTATGTGATACAAATTGTATAGATGTATGTATGTGTGAAAGTAGTATTGGTAGTGAATAAATTGTAATATTGTTTTTATAAAAATTGTTTTCAATTCTCACCTGTTGTTGATAAGTTCACAATGAATAGTAGAAACACAGAAGAAGAATGGTTCACCTTTGACCTGCTTACACTCTGTTGTGAATGATAAGTAAATAAGGTAAGCACCCCTTTTATAGTTTGTTGTGAGCATGCTCAGAAGTCTTTACTACTACACAGACACAGACACACACACACACACACACACACACACACACCACACACACACACACACACACCACACACACACACACACACAGCCATACAGCCAAGCGCTGGCTTCGGTGAGTTGATGTGTTGCTCCCTGCCACATCTGTTTTGGCACGTGTTCCTGCAGATATGGGTAGGTGCGATGGCGTCATTTCCCCCTTTTCAAATTGCATTCACCTTTTCAGATTTGTTATTTGAAATAATATTCTTATCATTCAAGCAATGTATCATAGCAATCTGATACATGGTGTGAATTCATTTCCAACTAGATTGAAAATTAAACCAATTCAATTTTCTTTTGATTAAGTTGGTGTAATGATTGATTAATTAATTAACCTCAGTTAATGTTCAACCATTGAGTTGAAAGGTGAAAAAATGGTATGTAGGAGAAAGCAGAGTTTGAGGAAACGAGGTAAAGGAATCTTGAGTTCAGCGGCAAAAGTTTTTAAGGGTGTGTCAGGTTTGGCAGGTAATGTCACATCAACTATTCTAAATAAGGTAATTGACAATCTGCAAGATGAAATTCATATTCCCAGATACCAGTGGTGTGGCCCAGGCACAAAGGTTAATGAAAGGTTAAAGAGAGGTGATCAAGGTATAAATTCATTAGATAGAGCCTGTAAGGTACATGATATAGCGTATATGCAAAATAGCGATAATAAAACTCGAGCGGTAGCTGACAGGGCTCTAGCGAACGCAGCGTGGGGCATTTTCAAAAATCCACAAACACCCCTTGCCGAGAAAGCACTTAGCTATCTTGTTACAAACGTCATGAAAGCTAAAGCAGCATTTGGTGGGTCTTTGAGAAAGAAGAAGAATAAGGGGAAGAATGAGAGGAGAAGTTATAGTAATGATATAAGACGCAAAGCTATAGCTCAGTTGAGAAAGCATATTGCAGGAAAAGGGTATTTTTTGAAGCCTTTTCCTCAAATAACTAGTGGGGGGAGAGTTTTAATTCCACCCCCTCCACCACCCCCATCATCATATGGAGTGAGTTTATTCCCTCAAAAACAAGTTAAGAAACGTAGAACAACAAAGAAGAGTAGGAAGAAGAAGAAGAAGACATGAATATTGGGGGAGAATTGAGTAATTATGATTTGATTGATTGGTCAAAATTATTACAGATTTGGCTGAGAGGTATATATATGCTAGATGCATTATCCAAAGAAATTCTAAAAAACGAGAATGCCATTGTGAATTCAGCGAGGGAAAGCAAGGATGGTACACATTGGGTTGCATATAAAAAAGTCAGCTCCAATGTTTGGTATTTTGATCCAATTGGAAATTTACAACCGCCATACGAATTGGACAAATATTGGGAAAAAGAAATTGGAGTAAATATATTTTATAATGTAGAGCACATGCAACCATTAAATAGTGATTTTTGTGGTCATCTTACATTATTGTTCCTTTCAAATCAGTTGTAATAAAGTGTTCGTGGTGAACACACATTACAAGATGGTTGTTATTACATTAGGATCTAACACAAGTAACCTCTACGAACATTT
This sequence comes from Nilaparvata lugens, assembly GCF_014356525.2. Taxonomy (NCBI): domain Eukaryota; kingdom Metazoa; phylum Arthropoda; class Insecta; order Hemiptera; family Delphacidae; genus Nilaparvata; species Nilaparvata lugens. The sequence continues at coordinate 37,672,762 of NC_052518.1, read as the reverse complement.
GCAAGAAATTATAGAATTGGATAAAAATCGTGAATGGGAAATTGGATTGATTAATTTTTGTAGCTACAATAGTATTGCAAACGTTAACAAAGGAACAAATTCCAGCTTCAAATATGGTGAGAGATTAATTGAGCTGGATACAGGTGCATATGAAGTTGAGGATATTATAAAATCTTTAAAGAATAAATTGAATATTGATGAGAAGAAGAAGAATAAACTTATTATACGTGCAAACGCAAATACTATAAAGATTGAAATTCATTCTGATAAAGCCATTGATTTAACACGTACTGATTCGATTGGTAAGATACTTGGTTTTGATAATGTTGTTTTGCAACCAAATAAATGGCATTATTCTCAGCATTTGGTTAACATAACAAGCATTGGTAGTATTGTACTCAAGTGTAATTTAGCACGTGGTAGTTACTCTGACAGAAAACAAAAACATATAATCTACAAATTTTTACCAAAGGTTCCTAGCGGCTATTTAATAAACGAAGTACCATTGCCGATTATTTATGTACCTTCGAATACGCATCGAATTCAAACTATTAATGTAAAGGTAACAGACCAGAACAGATCATTTATTGATTTCCGTGGAGATACAATTACAATTAGGTTGCACATACATGAAAAACAAAAGTAAACATAATGAGTTATCTTGTTTTCAATCCACGTTCAAATAAGATGCGTATACACAATGTCATTAGAGAGACAAACGTGAGAGCGTCAACACCTAAAAACAAACATGCTTTGTCGGCTGAAAGTGCAAGAATATTAGGAAAGTTAGGTTTTATAGTTGATTGGCGGAATGTTAGGAGGAGGAGCGGCCGCAATTAGTGAAATTCTGGACGTGGAGACCTTCAGTTTTATAATGATATGAACAAACTCCAATTTCACACTCATACAGTTTATTCAGGACAGGAAATAAAAAACTCTGACGAGGCACGTATTGGCATAAATTCCTTAGATGTCTATTCTTTACCTTGCAAATCATTTATATTTATTGAGGGGACAGTTAACTGTACAAAACTGGGAACAGACCCGGCTGATGCACCAGTTGCAGCAGACTATAAATATTAAGCAGTTACGTAATCGGCAACCTTTTTGACAAAATACGATATGAATTAGCAGGTCAGCGAATTTCTAAATCAATATTGATTGGATTAACATCCACAATTAAAGCTATACTAGTGAAGAATACGCTTGATAAGAACACATATCGCTTGGCTGGTTTTGACAGAGCAGGATATGAGCTAACGGATAATAAATTCACTTTCTGTGTACTGCTGAAATTAATCCTCCCGTTTTTTGGAGATTTTCAAAAAATAATTTCAAATTTGAAACAGGAACTTGTCTTATTGAGGTCACCGACAGACCTAAATTGTGTTGAATCCGCAACTGGAACAAGCGTTAGTGTGAAAATTACAAAACTGAATGGAGAATGCCCTACATAACTTCAGAAGATCATGTAAGACTGAAATTTTTGAGACTGCTCGATGCTGACACTCCACTGAAATTAGGTTTCCGGCATTGGGAAATTTGTGAATTACCAAATTTGCAAAATTCACTTAACCATTCTTGGGCAGTTCGCACCACATCAATTTTTGATAGTCCAAAATATGTTATAATTGCATTTCAAACCAATCGTAAGAATAAAATTAAAAAATCAATATCTAATTTCGATAGCTGTGGTATTTACAATGTTAAAGTATATTTGAACAGTGAGTATTATCCATATGAAAATCTGCTAGGTAAAAAGGAACTATTATACTGGATGCTTTTGGATTTCGCGCCCTCATACTATAATCATTCAATCAATAGCGAACTCGGAACAGAAATTGACTTTAAAACGTTTTGTGATTCAATACCGCTGGTTGTTGTGGACTGTTCACACCAGGCGACTCATTTGAAATCATCGACAGATGTTCGTATTGAAATGGAATTTAATAGTGCAGTACCTGCAAATACTTCCGCTTATTGCATTTTAATTAGCAATCGTGTGATGGAGTACATGCCTCTGACGAGCATGTTGAAAGAAGTTCAGTAATTTTATTGATAGAGTGCACCGGCTGCAATATTATATAAGGTGTGCACTCTGACAATTTGGTTCATTATCAGTTCCACCTTTGAACAGGTAACATCTAGAATCTCCTATTCTTTGTGTTCTGATATTTTGGACAACACGCAAACTCAGTCTATTGGTATCCAGTGCGATCTTGATTCAGATAGTTTCTATCATGAACCAAGGTGCTGCACACCAATCCAGAAGCCACAGGCGGTGGGGAAGGAGCAGAAATGGGAAAAGGAGGAGGATAAAGACGGAGGATTCGACAAGCCCGCCGAAGAGAAAGAAGTGGACAAGCAAGCGAGTACAAAAATTACTACAGTTGATCTTCACTGGTTTGAACAAGATTGTAATCAAATTATTGTGAAAGAACTTGTCATAATTGATCAGTTTAATAATTATATTGTATTCCATTTCAAATCACCATTTGCAAAGACAGAATTGAGTGCAAAATTGTATAATGAAGTAACATGATTAGAACGTCACTATCATAAAATAAAATGGGAGGATGGAGATTTAGAATACACTGGCTCGTTAATACGTGATTACCTTGTAGGTTATGAGAAAATTTTCACAAAAGGAACTGAGAAAGCAAAGTTTCTAAGAAGATTACATACTAATGTTCAATGTATACCAGAGGATTTTGCAAAACCCAATTTCAGCTTTTTCACTAGTTCATGGTGTTATGGTGTGTGTAACATTCATAAAAATAGACCAGATGGACGCTGTGCTTTGTTCTCTGCTCAACATTATAATTCTTTGTTGTTTAAAAATATGTATCAAACAAATAATTTCATGTGTGAAAACAATCGAATGCAAAGTATGAAAATGGCCACGATGTATACAAATTCGCAGAAAAGAAACTTTGCTTGTTATGGATTCCTCTACAATGGAAAAGAGATTCAGTGTGTTTATTGCATGCATGCATTGAGACTGCATAAAGCACGTACATGTTGTCTGTCTGCAATTAATGAAGAAAGACCACTTAATTACTCCATAATAGTGCCAGCCTACACTTAGTTTTGTTCATTCGCTTACCATGGATCCGAGAAAGTGGTTGGCTGCTGACAATGAGTTGGAAGTGAGGTTAAAAAACTGTATTGATTGGTATGATGAGTGTGAAAGTGCAATTAGGGAATCAACTCGTGAAAATTATAGTTTGACGAAACAATTAAAAGACATTTTTCTGAGCACGGTTAATTTAAATGACATAAGAGACTATCTATGTTATTATCGTCCTCAAAATTTGTGTATAGATAAGTTATTCAAAATTGAAGATGAAATTATGAATAGTTGTGGTGAAATGTGTAAATAATCTTTTTCTGTGTTCAAATGATTTTTCATTCCAATATCCCACTCACTTTTTAGTTTAGTACCTGGTCAGAGCTAGACCTGTCAACAGCAACGCGAGTGGTGTGATCTTTTTTATACAAGTGAGACACGAGCCCCTTCAAGCAACTGTTGCTCCTAATAAGTACAACACGTGCACGTTGTTAATTTATAGAACAGATACACATGCCAAACATCTGGGAAGCCATTAACATGCAGTGTTATGGTTTTTCAAAATTCAAAAAATTAACTCGTCTCTTGATGGGAATTTCATTTAACAAATTTGATTCAATTGCGGAGAATATTAAATTTTCAACAGGATGTCAAGATGCTGATTCACCATTAACAGAAACAGAAAATGTGCACTTTCCAATTTTATCTGAGATATTCGAATTGCTCTATATACCAGACAGCGGCCATCTACATTATGATTGTACAAATGATTCACCATTATCTGTTGTTAAAAATTCCGATGAACTTTGGAAATGCTTGTACGATATTGCAGATAAGAAATGTAAAAGAACTTAGATCATTGACCTCTCTCTGGATTCACTCTAATCTGACAGTATAGCATTAGATGTGAGAGAGAGAGAGAGAGAGAGGGAATTTCTCAATTCACTTTAATGACAGTATAGCATTAGATGTAGAGTGATAGGGAATTTCTCAATTCACTTTAATCTGTCAGTATAGCATTAGATGTAGAGTGATAGGGAATTTCTCAATTCAGTTCAATCTGTCAGTATAGCAATAGATGTAGAGAGAAGGATTCACTTTAATCTGTCAGTATAGCATTAGATGTAGAGAGAAGGATTCACTCCAATCTGTCAGTATAGATGTAGAGAGAGGGAATTTTTCCCCTCAAAGGGAAATTATTTTTTCCCTCACTTTCTTCATCCCCCTCATCTATACTGGGGAAGGGGAAGAGAAAATCTATTTGAGAGAGAGAGATATCCCTTTCTCTCTTTTCATCCCCCTCATCCGCACTGGGCAAGGGGAAGGGAAAATCTATTTGAGAGAGATATATCTCTTTCTCTCTTTTCATCCCCCTCATCTCCACTTGGCTAGGGGAAGGGGAAATCTATTTTTAGAACACCCCCCACCCTGTGGGGGAGGGGGAGGGGAGGTAGGATTGACGAGAGTGGAGAGGGGGGAGGGGATTTCGAGCAAAAAAAGTGTGTTTAAACTGTCAGTTTATAACTACTCGCTCAACTCTCTATGGACCTAATTTGATTTGGGAGTGCATTCCATGCATGACAATCGCTAACAAGGAAGGATTTTGTATGAATAGTTGTTCAATGATTTGGAATTCTCAGAGTATTTTCACCTGTTCTAGTGTGGGAAGCATCAATTCTCCTACCTTTAGATACAAATTCAAAATCGTTTTCAAAATAGATTGGTTCACCATATTTTTAAATGTCCCTGACAAGTTTGATTATACAATGCATTCTCTGATCAGGTAACTTTAAAGTTGAACTATCAATATGGGCTTGAGTGATTCATTCATGACGTTGTAGAGAGTAAACAAACCTGAGGCAATAGTTTTGACATCGCTGAAGTTTATCGTTTGAGGTTACTTGCATATCATTGAGCACAGAATTACAATACATAAGATGTGGGAATATGAGTGATTTGACTAGTAACAATCTAATTTTTCTGGGAAGAATATCTTGCACCTTCTTCAATGAATGCATGGCAGAGAATACAAATTTACAAGTCTCATTAATTTGATCAGACCAGTCAAGATTTTTTTTCATAAATTCCAAGGTTTTTAACTGAATCACAGTGAGCTACTTCGACACCATCAACAATTATTTTTTTAAGTGATTTTAAATTGATGTTGTTTACTAGTCTTGAATATCCAATTATTATGGGCTGAGTTTTTATAGGGTTGAGTTTTAGTCCATTTTTCTTTGTCCATTCTACTATTGAAATTATATTGTGACTCATTTTATTTACTGTTTCATTAAATTTAGTGATTGGGCAGCTTGCATAAATTTGAAGGTCATCAGCATAAGTATGGAAAAAAGAAAATTTGATGACAGAGGGTAGGTCATTTGCATAAAGAGTGAAGAGTATGGGGCCTGAAATAGAACATTGAGGGACGTCATGGTTAACATTCAACCAATTAGAACCTATTGTTTCTAACAGGGACACATTGCTTTCTACCTGAGAGATAGGATTTGAACCATGCGAGGGTTTGATAACTGGACCCAAGAATATCTAGTTTGTTTAAGAGAATTTCATGATCTACAGTGTCGAATGCTTTTGAGAAGTCAAACAGACTGAGGACAGTACACTTTCTTTGATCCATAGCTAACCTAATATCATCACTGACAGGCAAGAGAGTGGTTTCAGTAGAAAAAGATTTTCTGAATCCAGATTGGAAATTATATAGTTTCCTATTGGCTTCGAGAAACTCTACAACTTGTGAATGAACAATTCTCTCAAGTATTTTGGAAAGAGCGGGTAAAATACTAATTGGTCTGAAATCTTCAACTTTATTGGGAGAGGTGACTTTGTTTAGTGGATGTACTAGAGCAAGCTTCCAATTTTCAGGAAATTCGTTGTTTTCAAGGGACTTGTTAAAAATGAATGTTATGGTAGGCAACACTGCAAACAATATTTTCCTAATAAACTTAATTGGTATGTTATCCACCCCAATTGCATTGCTGTGACTACGTTGTATTGCTTTGAAAACGTCCAGTTCAGATATTAGTTGGGAGTTGAATTTGTTTTGAAGTGGTACATTCAGATTGGTTACCTGATGCTTGAGATTATTAATATGATTATTGATGACTGTCTCGTCACGTTGTGTTGAATGAGAAATGAAATGTTTGTTAATATCGTCCAAAGGTAAGTCAACTTCAGTTTGGGATTTCTGTTTACCAAGGCCAAATTCTTTTATTCTGCACCATAGTGATCTAGAGTCTTGTCTATTGTATGTCATGAATGGGTTCAAGTACCTAGTCTTCGAATTCCGTAGCTGTTGTTTTACTTTATTTCTCAAACTGTGATACCCAATTGAACTGTCTTAGTCAAATGTCTTTTTAAATTTTCTGTGAGCTTTGTCTCTTTGTCCTATCATTTTGAGTATTTCAGGAGTCATCCATGGTACACGTCGTTTTCTGTTTATCCTCCTTGTCACATAGGGTGCATGTTTATCAAACAGATTGAGTGTCAAATTTTCAAAAGTTTCAACCATTGCATTAACAGTGGGTAAGGTTTGAATCTGATGCCAGGGGGGTTTGAGCAACGTCAGTCAAAAAAGTGTCTTTGTCAATGTGTTTGAAGTCTCTGTAAGTAATGAATTTCTGAGTGGGTTTAGGTGTCCTATGAGAGAGTACACAGTAAATCAAGTCATGTCCTGAAATAGCTGGCACAGAGATTTGACCAGTTTCAACCACCTCATTTGGATCATCAACTATTAATAAGTCTATGAATGTGTCAGAATCATTAGTATGATGAGTTGAGTCGAGTGGTAAGATGATCATATTAGGGCATTGGAATATTGTGGTCAGTTAAAGTAGTCAAAGTTACGATTTGTCATATTTAGGTCAGTGTTCATATCTCCCATAACTAGTATTTGATTATAATGAGGCATGGAAGAAAGTAAGGCATTTTCAAAGTCACTGAAGTGGCCAATTTTTGGTGGGCGATAGCAGATAACAACAAGTAGTTTATTAGAGCTAGATAAAGATAATTCAAGTAGCATGAATTCAGCTCTGGCAGAATACTCTTGCTCTGATGAGATTAATATTTTTGTTTTTATATAATCTTTCACAAAGACTGCAACCCCTCCACAAGCCTTATTAAGCCTATCATTTCGGAAAAGGTTATATCCGGGCAATGCAACTTGGCTAGAATGAATACTAGGCTTGAGAAATGATTCTGAAATACCTATAACATTGAAGTCTTGAGATCTGAAAATTGCTCCCAGTTCATCAATGTGGCAGCTGAGGGATTGAACATTGAAGTGAGCGGCTTTAAAAAGATTCTTAAGAGGATGAAGTTTGTTAGCTAATATTATGCCTGAGTCCTGAATACTGTTACCATTATTATTATTCAAGTTAAAATGAGGAGAGGGCAAGTGAGCTGGTTTGTCACTGAAAGGCATCATTCAAGACACAGAAAGACATAGATCCAACTAAATAGCAGAGCATGTCAGACGAATTAAAGGGTGAGGTAAAACTAAAACTAGGAAGGCTTAAAACTAAGAAGATCTCAAATACACAAATAGTCATGAATGCATCAGATAGATCCTATAGGAAAACCTATCAGAAATGGAGAAATGAAGATCTAATCAAGTTGCCATTCACTCACACATGCACACAAGACAACCCTAAAGACAAAGATTTTACAAAGTATAATAATTATCATAAAATAATATAAGATGAAATATTTTTGTATCTGTAGTTGCATAAAAGGTTGAAATGAATTAAATTCATGTAGATTGATACAATGTAAATAGACATAAAAATAAAGCTGAACCTGACCCAAGCCTAATCTGTGCCACCAGATCCCGGCCAATTCAATACTGTCACGCCAAACAGAGCTCAATCGCCAATACTCTTATATCAGTATATCAATACAGTTGGATGCAACAGATTCCAGATCTGGCAAGCTGAGAGGCCTACATGGAATGATTTATTATACATAGATGTTCTTTGATTTGGAATAACCAATAGTTGGGAGCCCTGCCTGGTTCCTCTCACACCATGATCCCCAATAAAAACAAATTCATGAGCTGAATAACCTGGGGTTTTTACATGCAATAGGTCATGAAGCAGCATCAAAATGTGATACTCCCTCATTTGCTTGAGTTTTGGAACATGTAGTTGCTGGAAAAATGAGGTGATATGATCATCTCTTCTTAGATTGAAGATCAACCGGATGCAATAGTTCTGAGCCCTCTGCAGTCGCTCAGACAAGGCCACAGTCATGTCACTGATCACAATGTCACCATGAGAGAAGTATAAGAAAATTAATGACTTAACCAGCATCACTTTCACATGAAGTGGAATAAAGTCACTAACCTTATTAAGCGTTACTAACCTTATCATATCCTATGAGTGGATACCTGCAAATACCTTATTACAGGTGGTGTTGATTTGTGTCATCCAGTCGAGTGTTTTGTCTATTGTCAGTCCCAGATTTGTAACAAAGTCACTGTAATTCAAATTTTTGTCATTTATTTTGATGTATGGTCCATTATCGAAACTGAAACCTCAGCAAGTCATGAGTTTAGTGTAGGCAATAATTATTGCCTTTGATTTCGTTTAATTAATTCTAAGTCCAAGTTTCACAGTCCAGTCTGTAAGAGTCTCAAGTTCACTTTTCATATTGTCAACTGTATCAGTAAAGTCATTCAAGTCAAAGTGGATGTACAATTGCAGGTCATTGGCATATGGGTGATGTTTGCAGAATCTGAAGATATTGGTTATATTATTAATATATATCCTGAACAAAAGAGGCCCAAGTACAGAGCCCTGGGGAATGCTCCTCCCTAAAATGTGATAGCCAGATGAAAACCCATCGTACTTAACAGATTGGCACCTGTTACTCAGGTAGGAACCGAACCAATCCACTAAATGAGTGGAGAACCCCAAATTTGTTTTGAGAGAGAGAGAGAGTGAGTGAGGTTCATTCTAAGGGCTGGGGGAGTGAGAGAGAGAGAGTTTCTTCTGCTTCTAAGGAGCGGGGAGGTGCAGCAGGAGCAGGGTGGTGGGGGGTACACAGGATGAGTGTGCTGGTGATGGGGGGGGGGAAAGTCATAAAAAATTCTCGCAGAACATACAAATAGTATCTACTGTTGATTACCCTGATCTACTCTTGGCCTACTCCATTTTATCAATTAATAATTTGATCTTATCTACCTATATAATTATTTTCTGTTTTTTTCTCTTGAATATTCATATTAATCAAAACTTTTACAATATTTCCATTCATAAATAGATCCTTAGTTTAATCAATTAAATTAACATTTTTGTAGAGAGTTAGTGGGAAGGAGATTTCTAATATTCTTTCCGAAGAATGGACATTTATATGTCCAAAGCTCCACCAATATATGTAGATGCATAACAATATAATTATCTATGGTTATTATATTACAAATTGCTTTTCCATATTATTTATACAGTTCAATAATATTATTCTCTTAGTCTATATTATGTAAACTCATCTATAATTTTGCTGTATTGTAAGCTATTGTATATAAGTGTATAAGCCAGTATATATTGTTATCTACATAAATAAAGTACTCAATCAATCAATCAATCTCCACTTGGACTCAATCTTCCACTACTGGATTCCTTCTCGCACAATCTTCACTTTGACTCAATCTTCCACTACTGGATTCCTTCTTGCTCTATCTTCGATTGGACTCAATTCTTCCACTACTGGATACAAACTCGCTCTATCTTCAGTTGGACTAGATCTCCCACTACCAGTTCTTCCTCAATCTTCATCTTATTCACCATTTGGATTATTCATCACCGGAACTCCACAGATCACAACATCTACATTTTATTGTGTTCAGTGAATTTTTTAAACTAGTGTTTTCAAATAGTGAAGGGAGCCGAAGTGTCAAGGCATACAGAATGCACTCGAATCGAGAGACTTTCCCATTTAGGTCAAGTTTTATCAGTTTCATCCCCATTTTCCCCGTCATGTGTCATTCTGAGGTCAGTTCACGGTTGGCCTGCTGCTTCCATGATGCCTCTCACTGAAACATCAGCTCACTCGCCCTTAAGTAGGTACGAATATTTAAATAATAGCAATAATGACACAGATATGTTTCTAGCAAATAAGCTCCACTCTTTCAAAAAGCTTTTCAAAGCTGCTCATCTTAACGTCCAATCCCTCAGCTGCCACATTGATGAACTCAGAGCAATCTCCCGTTTTCAGGACTTCAATATAATTGGAATTTCCGAATCATTTTTGAAGCCTAGTATTTTATCAAATTCTGTTGCATTTCTTGGATATAATCTTTTCCGGAAAGATAGATTGAATGAAGCTTGTGGGGGTGTAGAAATTTATGTGAAAGATGGTATCAAGACAAAAGTTTTAATCTCATCCAAACAAGAGTATTGTTCCAGACCAGAGTTTATGCTACTTGAATTATCCTTATCTAATACTGATAAATAGTTCGTTGGTATCTGTTATCGCCCACCAAAAATAGGTCATTTTACATATTTTGAAAGTGCCTTGCATTCTCTTATGCCTTGTTATAGCCTTGCCTATGCCTTGTATACTAGTTATAGGGGATATGAACACCGACTTGAACATGACAAATCGTAGCTTTGACTACTTTCAACTGACTACAATTTTCCAATGCCTAAACATGACTATTTTACATCTTGATCCAACTCATCATACTAATGAATCTGACACACTCATTAACCTTCTCATTGTTAGTAATCCTAACAAGCTTGTTCAAGCAGGCCAAATCCCAGTCCCAGCTATTTCTGGACATGATTGGATCTACTGTGTACTTTCCCATAAGATACCTGAGCCAGAACAGAAAATTATCACTTATAGAGACTTCAAAAACGTTGATGAAGCCGCCTTCCTGACTGATGTGACTCAGACTCCATGGCATCAAATTGAAGCGTTACCCTCAGTTGATGACATGGTCAAGACTTTCGAGTATTGGAGTTTGACTTTGTATGACAAACATGCACCTTATGTGACAAGGAGGATTAATAGAAAACGACGAGTACCGTGGATCACTGAAGACATACCTAAGATGATGGGACCTAGAGACAGAGCACATAGAAAATTTAAGAAGACATTTGACTTGGACAGTTTGGTAGAGTATGGGAGCCTTAGAAATAAAGTTGAACAGGAAATACGGAACTCAAAGATTAGGTACTTGAATTCGTTCATGACAAACAATAGACAAGACTCTAAATCACTTTGGTAGGGGATAAAAGAATTCGGGCTTGGCAAACAGAAATCAATCCCAATATTGTCTCACCATTGAACAATATACTTATATAATTATTTCATTTAATTAATTTTCTGTTTTTTCCCTCTTAAATCTCCACATTAATTGAAACTTTTACAATATTTTTATTTATAATGAATCCTTAGTTAATGAAATTAAGGTTTTGGTAGGGAGTTAGTGGGAAGGATACTTTGAATATTCTTTCCGAAGAATGAAAATTGATATGTCCAAAGCTCCGCCAATTTATGTAGATGCATAACAATATAATTTTTTATAGTTATAACAAATTGCTTTTTTCATATCATATACAGTTCAATGATTATTTTCATAGTCTATATTATGTAAATTCATCTATAATTTTGCTGTTCTGTAAGCTATTTTATATAAGTGTATGAGCCAGTATATATTGCAATCAACATGAATAAAGTACTCAATCAATCAATCTCTATTTGTTATTGCTAGATCATTCACCTGTCGAAAATTTAATATTCTTTGCAATCAGATCAAATTCATTAAATGGGATTGACATCAAGAGATGAGATAGTTTCTTGAACTTCGAATAGCTAGAACAATCCAAGATTTTTGCAGCTGTTTCTATGTGGTGGTGAAACTTGAGAAGTCACTATCTGGTTGAACACGTTTCAAGTCACTACTCTGCTCACTTCTCTGAATAGAATCAACATGTGTGAGTTTTACAGCTTCATGACCTATCACTCATTACCTCTCTCTCTCACTCACGAAAAATGTGAGATGACAAGATGATGGAATGTAGAGACAAAGCACATAGAAAATTTAAAAATACATTTGAATTGGACAGTTTGATAGAGTATAGGAGCCTTAGAAATAGAGTTAAACAGGAATCACGGAACTCAAAGATTAGGTACTTGAATTTGTTCATGACAAACAATAGACAAGACTCTAAATCACTTTGGCAGGGAATAAAAGAATTTGGGCTTTTTAAAGTGAAAATGCTACTCAACATTAATAATTGTAGAGATTTTCATGCTTAATCCTTTTCACTCTAAATTTTCTGTTCAAATTGTATCTGAAGCCTAATAATTGGGAATCTAAAATCAAACTTTGCATAAATGGGGCAGAGCTCCTGAAATTTTCATAGATACATGACTTGGAAAACTATGTTTTTGACAACATTTTCGCCATTGTAGCCGCCATCTTGAATTGCATTTGACCAAAATTCTTCGTGTCAGATCCTTATATTTCAAGGACCTTAAGTTCCAAATTTCAAGTCATTCCGTTAATTGCGAAATGAGAGATCGTGAACACACACACACACACACACACACACACACACACACACACACACACACACACACACACACACACACACACACACACACACACACACACACACACACACACACACACACACACACATACACACACACACAAACACACACACACACACAAACACACACACACACATATATACACACGCGCGCATGCGCTCAAAGTAAACCAAACTCAAAAGAATTTAAATAAAATACTGTGTAGAAAAAAAACTACTCGTTGCCCTCCGAAAGTAATTTGAAAAGTCTCATCTTGGAAACACTTAGTGAAACAGAAAAAATGACGTGTTCAGGAATAGCATTCCAAAGTCTTGCAGCAGTGACCACAAACGAAGAATTGTATCTTGCAGTGCTATGCAAGGTATACAAATGATATCTCGTATTGCGATCTGGATTGACATCAAAAAGACGGATGAAATCATCTGCTAGATAAGTAGGGCCCTCCCTCATGACCAGAATTTTATATAGGTACTTGACAAAGAATAAAATACTGTCTATGCTTATCCAATTTGAGCCAACCCAACTCCATGAAGAACGGAGTGATTCACGAGAAACGCCTAGCATCAAATATGAACCTGACTGCATAGTTCAATGAGCGTTGAGGCCGACCATTCAACTCATTTGTTATGTCGTTATAATGGATGCATCAATAATCAAAGAATGGCATTATCAAGGACATGACAAGGGTAGTGCAAACAGCTCTGGGCAGAAATCTTCTTATCCTTTTAAGTTGATGCATTCCTCCAAAAACCTTATTACAAACATTAGTAGCTTGTTCTCGCCAGCTCAATGAGCAATCAATCAATAGGCCAAGTACTCTGACACTGGAACAGTAAGGAATATTAGTATCATTCATGGTCACTGGAGGTGCACTAGTGACGTCCAATTGGTTCAACAGCCCAGGATTTCCAATGACAATACTTTGGGTTTTTGAAGGGTTAAGTGTCAACCTATGAGCAGAAGTCACTTGATCAATGACATGTGTGAACTGCGATTTTTTAAAATGTGAATAAATTATCAGGTCGTCAGCAAATAGATGATGAGTGGTATTGTTGAGAATCATTGGAGCATTATTAATATAAATTGAAAATAGAAGAGGACCTAACACCGAGCCTTGTGGGACTCCTTGATTGATAATATGCCAAGAGGAGACGTCACCAGCTGTCCCCACCAAAGTCTGAGATCGACCCACCAGGTAAGATTTGAACCATGCCAATTTAGAGAGAGAAAAATTGCATTGATTTTTCAACTTTTCCAACAGTATGAGATGATTCACATTATTGAAAGCTTTGCTGAAATCAAACTGTGCCAAAAGAGTACCAGCAGTCAACTTCTTGTCCAGTGCAGCCCGAATGTCATCAGTTATCTTAATCAAAGCAGTGCTTGTACTATGATGAGGTCTGAATCCAGATTGAAACTTGGCATAGAAATTGAAACGAGACATATATTCAACCACCTGCCTATGAACTATCTTCTCATGTGCGTTGGATATCGAACAGAGAATATTGATTGGGCGGAAATCATTGGGAGCTGATGAATTTTTAGTTTTAGGGATAGGTTCAATCAATTAACACTTCCATAATTCAGGAAAAACACTTGACTGCAGAGAAAAGTTAAAGATGTGGGTGATTGTGGGAAGCAGAATGGGAAGTAGCTTTTTGTAGAGAAGAATTGGAATACCATCCACCCCTTCAGTGTTTTTATTTGTGTTGAGGATAATATGAGATACTTCTGCCGGGTAAACATATGAGAAAAAAAATGGTTCATCTGGAAGGACATGAAGAAACTGGTTGATTAATTGGTTTTGTGCTCCTCATTATTAATAGGGGTAGTTGGGTTGATGGGTTCAACAAAATAATCATTTAATTCATCTAGTGGGAGATCAATGCCAATATTTTGCTTCTTATCCCGATGAGCACCCAGACGACGGAGATTATCCCATAGAAAAGAAGTAGACTTATTACAATTGAATGTATTGTGGTAGAATCGTAATTTTGCATTATGGCATAAAGATTTAACTCTATTTCGCAATACTTTGAAACTGTTGAAATCAGCCTCACTATTAGACCTTTTGAACTCCCTTTTTGCCCTATCCCTTTCACGCCTTGCTTGTAGAATCTCCCTAGTAATCCATGGCACTGGTTTATGTGTTTATTATGAGGAACATGGATTGGTGCATGCTTATCGAAAACATCCACAATCATTTGATCAAATAGTGATACTTTATCATTTATATCATTTAAAAGATCAATTCGATGCCAAGGCATATCCATTGCCTCATTCAATACCCTTTCAATATCAAAGTTCCTGAAATTCCTGTATGTGAAATGTTCCCCAGCAGTTGATTGTACCAATAGATCATAAATACAAAAATCAAGTCGTGATGAGAAAAGCAGGGTGCAGGAAACTGACCATAATGAGAAACAAAATTAGGTTCACTAACAAGTACCAGATCCAAAGGAGTTTTAGAATTGGGAAGAAGATAAGTTGGAGTTGATGAATTTACAACTTTAAGATCCAAAGAGTTAATCAAAGTCATAAGTTGATTCTTTTCGAAGCCATCTTTCAATAAATCACAATTGAAATAACCAAGCAATATTATATGCTGATATAAGTGCATATAATTCAGTAAGGCATTCTCAAAAAGAGACAGCCTTCCCGCCTCAGGAGGACAATATACTACACCAATGAGAATCTTACAATCATCCGATGAGATCTTAATGAAGAGAAATTCTGGTGACTTGGAATAGGGTTACGGAGAGGAATGCAAGTTTCGGTGAAAGCAGAGGTCGTATGTATACAGAGACACCCCCTCCACCCTTCTATAGCCTATCATTACAGAATAATTTGTAATCACACAATTCGAAGATTGAATCAGGCAAAAAAGGCTTCAACCAAAACTCGCTAATACCAATTACATCAAAACTCAATGATAGAAACATTTCCTTGAAATCATCAAAGTGACCTGGAAGGGACTCAGCATTGATATGACACAGCCTTAATGAATTAGGATAAACGTTGAGTTTTCTTTGAATTTCACACACATCCATCGTTACAATCACACTCAATAATTATGTACAATAAACTTGCGAAATGATATTGAACAAAATAAAATTAAAAGGATTCCTGATTCTATTTGAAGACAATCGCACAAATTTCATGAGGACTCAGTAACAAGAAAATTATCATCAATATAGAATAATGGTGTTCCAGTTATGAACAGATAGAGAGATAAGGAAAAATTCTAAATTCAAGATAAATGTTATCGGACAGTTCCATAATAATTCAAACTTCTAAGCTTTTAAAATTACAAATGGTATTATCTTTAATACATTTAATAAGTACCATTTCATTTTCCACTCACTAGAAACCAACGAACTTATATAAACAGAAATAAAACAAGAAATAAATTAAAATAAAAACTGAGTTAATATCATAATGTTTCATAATTCAACTGCATTAGTTACATGAGACACATGCTTCACAATCAATGATATCTGAACTCAGTCAATAGTATTTCTTTAAAGTTGCAAATTACAATTTATTTCTTCAAGTCAAGAGACTTGAACGAT
Source organism: Nilaparvata lugens (assembly GCF_014356525.2). Lineage (NCBI taxonomy): Eukaryota > Metazoa > Arthropoda > Insecta > Hemiptera > Delphacidae > Nilaparvata > Nilaparvata lugens. Next base: position 37,656,541 of record NC_052518.1, on the reverse strand, counting down.
TGAGTACGATAAATAACAAGTAAACACTTTCAATAGTAAAATATAATGAATCAAATTGAATTCTTCTCAATAACTATCTGGAGTATTAATCTTGTGAAATCACAATGTGAAATATTAAGAAGAAGTGAAGAAAAATAATATAATAATCAAATAAAAAACGTTATGTAGAATAAGTAAGGTAGCCTTTGCAAAAAAAGTGAGGGAGAGAAAGAGAGAAAGGAGCATGCTATGATGATTCAAATACCACTGACTATTAAAATTTCCCAGAATAATACATCTGAAAGTTAAGGAATGAACTTCCTAACTTTCAGGAAAGGAAAATGTTTTTCCTATTAGAAACACATATTCATACCTCCATTGAGCATATATATAACGTTACTGCTTTCTAAAGTTCCAACTGATTATAAAAATGAATGATAATACACTTCATGCAATTTGTATTAAAAAATTAATAGAATTATTATAAATATTGTGGTTCAAGTAAGTTTTGTTCAATGCTCACGTTGCAGGTTGATTTGTGTTCGTCAAGTGATAAGGCACTTGATTTCCACGAGAAGCTTGTTCTCTCAATACAACAGTCATCACACGATCCTCCGCGTTTCTAGAATATTTTCTCATCTCTAGTCCAAGCATTTTTCTGTCCATGAACACGTGAAAACTCGTTGAAAACAGCTACTCGTCTTGTTGTCAAGTGTTCGCGCATTACAATTCCCGAACCCTTCAGCATACGTTTTTCATTCAACACAGTCCGACGGTCACGATAGCTTACAAATTTCACAATAATAGGCCGAGTCTTTTCAGATTTACCCAAAATCCTCCGACCCTCTCTATGCGATCGGTCAATACATGCTTTTGACATATTAAGTTTAAGTTGTGTGTTGAATAGATGTAACACCTTATCGTCTGTGTCTTCACCAGCAACCTCCGGAATTCTGGTAATGATGACATTATTTCGCCTTTGATACTGTTGAATATCATCAAGTTCATTAGAGCAGTAGGACTTTAATTCCGCGAGTTCTTCCCTGTTAGAGGACAGTTCTTCTTTCAGTTGTTTAATTTCATCTTTTAACGGACGTAATAAGGCTTCGAGTGCTGCTCCAATAATACTAGACACACTATCACTAGTACTTGTTGCGAGTTTGTCTAAGAATAGTTAATCTTCCATCAATAACGACACAACGGCAGCAACAGTAACAGGTGCTATCTGATTAGTAGCAGTCAAAGATTCGGATTCGCATGCGGTGAGATTGGCTCGGCTGCAGATGACAGAGACTCAGCTGTTTGGGAGATAGAGACGTCATCACCACCCTTATCTTTCGCCTTGCCGGTTTGGGATCGTAGAACAGCTTTGTTTGAAGACATTTCAAATCACAATTTATTCGAAAATCACCACCTAAATCATCACTCACTGAGAATTGAAAACTCTCATCTGATAGATATCACACTAATACACAAGTATGACAAAAATTAACTTAAAAATCGATGAAATAACAGTGGAAAAGAGATATTACTCAGAGCCCACATTGATGTGCGTTCAGCTTGCCATCTGCTCTCTGCTTATGTGTGAGGACCTTGACCTTGAGGTTAGGTTAGGTCAGGTCAGGTTAGGTGAGGTTAGGTTGGGTTGAAGTTTTTTGTTAGGTTGTGTTAGGTTAGGTGAGGACATCTGGCACATGGTGTGCCAGAACACACATTCTAAATCCACTAAATCTAATCAGTATAAATCGCCTCTAGTTTTCCATCAGTGCTGAAACCCATAACAATATTCATATACAGAATGAGTAAAAAGTCCGAGAATGGCTTAATATCTCATACACAATGATAATTTCACGTGAGTGTTATTGGGGATCCAACCAAAATTGGAAAAACTACTTTAATATGACTTTCAAAATGTGGTCCACCATCTTGGAACCGTCATATTGTATGCAACTTAGTTTTTTTAATTAGGAAGGTGGTCACGCAATACATGATTTTGATACGGAATTTTAAGAAAAAATTAATGGCTAAAACCGCATATTGATATCTTAAACCATTTCGAAGATATTCACATTATTAATCGATACTATTCAAAGCAGAGAGGGAAGAAAAAAGTTTGCTAATGGCTTAGTATCTCATGGGAAAATGTGATTTAAAGGTGGGTGTGGTTGAGGATCCTACTCAAATTGAAAATACTACTCTACCTCAAGAATCATGATTTCAAGACAAAATGAACGATGAAAGCCGCACATCGATATCTCAAACCATTTCGAAGATATTCACATTATCAATCAATACCAATTACGTATTTCATTTCTGATTTCATGGTATTGATTTATAATGTGGATACCTCCCAAACGGTTCCAGATAAGAATGTGCAGCTTTCGTCATTCGTTTTGCCTTGAAATTCTGTATTGAAATAATGTATCGGATGACCACATTCCTATTTTAAGAAATAAGTTGCATTCAAAATGGTGGAACAGATTTTCAAAGTCATAGTCAAGTAGTATCCTCAATATGAGTAGTGTCACCTGGTCATATGGGACATATATATGCATCATATATTTATCTCATATTGATCAGGATTTTAGACTTTTAAATTGTAAAAGTTTAATGAACAGTGTTTTTGTCTTTGAACAATTTTTGTCATCGACAGAAATATTGTTTATTTCATTTGTTGTCAAAATTAATGTAGCTTCTCTTTTGTTTTTAATAACAAGAATGCTTGTGCGACAGATAAAGATATGTACTTGGAATGGCTTTCATGTTTGGCATTGACTGAGTTATATTTGATACCCAAAATTTTATTTTTGGTCAGTGTGTGAGCTCGTTCGATAGGACTGAAAGTTAAGTCCGGCTGATCCAGTGAAAAATGCTAGATTTCGGTTCGTTTAATAGTACAATTATTCTGTCACAGATCGGGCCGTATAAAAATAATTGTATTGTTAAGGGAGACGGGTTCTGAGCCTATTCATTGGTTTAGTTAATATTTGTTCATTTTTTTAAAATACTAAAGTCGCGAAATACCAGTGGATGCCAAAGTGGGAAGCTATTTCAAAAAGGTAGGTGACTACTGGATCATTTGTTCTTAAATTTTCATAGCCACAAACATTGAATCATCATTAGCAGCAAGCGAGTGTTTTCCCCATATTCAAATCAAATATTGTTTTATAATGAATAATGAATAATGTGAATATCTTCGGAAAGGTTTGAGATATCAATATTTCAGAGGAATACAGGGCAGTAACACATTACTTGGAAAAATTGACTTCCGATTTCGTTCTGATGATAGGGTAATTTTACTAGCCCGAACAAATGACATAGTTGACTCTACAACTCAGCCTACTGACCTGGACCAGATCATCAAGACTGCTAGACGTACCAGGGTATCTGTCGCAACCGTACCTTATCGCTACGACCGACCACTCATCAACATTAATGTTAGTAAATTCAATGCATGGTTGACCGGACAGATTTCGCAGCTTGATGGAATTGATTTCATGGATATGGGAAACTTTGAAATAGCTGACTACACGAGACATGGACTCCATCTGAATAAGATTAAAGGAGAACTCAAACTTAGGGTACTTTCGAAAGACCTACTTATGAATGAAAGTCGACTCATTACAGGAAAAGGGAATGCAGGTTAGTCTTGTGGTAGGGTGGTGCGCGGATCAATGGATAATCAGGTGGGCTCAAATATCTCAGTTTTGTCTAACACTAATGATCTTTTATAGGATGTGAGGTTTTTCACGTTAACTGCCAGGGCTTGCTAAACTCTTAATTAGACATTGAAATCCTTTTGTCAGAAGAGGGAACCTCCTCTGATATTGTTTTTCTGACTGAGCATTGGCTGCGACAGAATGAATTGGAGGTTTTTGCTCTTCCTGATTCAAGTTTGAGATCACAGTTTAGCAGACAACTAAAAAATAGAGGTGGCTCTTGTATATTCGTTCGTGACAGATCTATCAACAATTGTAATATCAGAAACAACATAGTCTCGTTGGCTATTGAAAGTGTATTTGTAGTATCCACTATAGATTTTAGATTGAAAAAGATACTTCAAAAGTTGATAGTCTTATGTTTTTATAGAGCTCCCAATTCGGATTTCAACATTTTTATCGAATCACTCGGATCTGTTTTTTCAAAAGTCACAAAAGAGAAAGGTAAAATTGTATGTTTATGCAGTAACTCAAACATAGATTACAATAGATTACAATAAGGATAATAGAAACAGCAGTGTGTTCAAAAATTCATTAACAACATTCAATTTAACAGAATAACTAAGGGCCCAACAAGAGTGACTGAAGATTCAGCCACATAAATTGACTACATTATCTCGAACTATCCATCAGCTCTCTATACTGGCAGAACTATTCCCTGCTCTTTTTCCGATCACGATGGTGCTACTGCTAGACTAAAATTACAGAAATTAAAATCCAATTCTGAGAAGAAAAAATGTTCACCGTTCAGGAAATGTAAAAAGTAGAGAGTAATCAATCAAAAAAATGTAACAGCTTTAAATAACGGGCTTTCAAATGAATGCTGACGCTCTGTTTACAATTCTAGAGATGTCGATACGATGTCCAATAGCTTCATGAACTCAGTGGGCAAGGGAAAAATAGATAAGCCAACGTGGACTACTCAAGGTATTAGGATATCTAAAGACAGATTGAAGAAACTGAGCTTGTTATTGAAAATGCCATCTTCGGTAGGTACTATGATTCACTCAATTACATCGTCCGGTATAAAATACTTAAACTTATAATCATATTCTAGAATTCATAAAAATAGAAAGGTCCTGAATACTGTCAAAGAAATTACAACTAGTACATTTATGAAAAAATCTACAAATCAAACAAGAGCAATATGGAAACTAGTTGAGACTGAGACAGGAAAGAGTACAGCTTCAACTTTAGAAACAAACATAGCCAATGAAACTGGAATAATAAAAGGAGGTAAAAAAGCTGCACATTTACTAAATAATTATTCTATAAATACTCCTCTGAAAATACAACAAGCTATATGTACATATACTGAAGTAGATGATTTTTTTGAGTTCTTTAGCAGTGTTCATCAACAGTCACGCACTTTCCACTTGAAAGAATATGATCCAATAAGTGGAACAGATCTCAGAAAGATAATTGAATCATTGAAAAATAAAAAATCCTATGATCACTACCATATTCCAAAATATCCAGTAAAACAAACAGCCGAACATATAATTGAACCTCTGACTTATATCTCTAATAAATCAGTGAAAGCCGCTTGTGTACCATTAAAGTTGAAAAATTCTGAGGTAGTCCCCATTTATAAGAAAGGTAACCACAAGCTTCCTGAAAATCACAGACAGATTGCCAATCCACCTGTATTTTCAAAGATATTCGAATATGAAGTGCTTCACAGGTAAGGAAGGTACTTGAACAAGTTAAAATTGCTGTCTCCTAAACACTTTGGATTCAGGCCCGGCACTTCTACAGGTGATGCGCTTTCTTCTCTTATAAATAAAGTACTGAATTCTGTGGATGGAGGATCCAGGGTATGTTACCTGATTGTCGATCTTTCGAAAGCTTTCAATCTTGTATAAATTGGAATTTTATTGAAAAAGATGGAATTATATGGTTTTAAAGGCAAGGTTCTTGAGTGGATTATATCATACTTTGATGAGAGATATCAGCGGGTGGGAATACAGTCTCACTCTTTTGTGTATCAGTCGGAATGGTTACAGGCGATGAGTGGGGTCCCTCAGGGATCAGTCCTTGTGGTCCTTTGCTTTTCCTTCTATATATTAATGACTTGCCACCACACCTTGAGCCAGCACACTGTGCTCTATATGCTGATGATGTAAGTATTTCATTGAGAAGAATGATATGGAATCTGAAAGTAGAAGAGCTCTTAAGGAACTGGAAGAATGGCTGTCTTCAGATATGATGGTACTGAATTACAATCAGACTATGCAGATTCCATTCAGGACAGCTCGGGAAGCAGTATTGGATACGAGAGATGGTAACATAGGTTCAGCAAACGGGGCAAAGGTACTTGGAGTAGTGCTGGACTCTGAACTCTCCTGGCGACCTCATTTAGACTAGCTAAAAAGCAAACTGAACTCGGCAGTATTTGTTCTCAGAACCGTCAAGAAATTGCTAGATACAGGAATGCTTAAAAGTGTTTATTTTGCTGTGTTCCATTCTCTTCTTCCATACGGTGTTATATTTTGGGGCAATTCAACTCATGCAATACATATATTCAGGATTCAAAAGTGGGCAGTTGGAGTGATGGTGGGTGAATCTATTAGAGCAAGTTGTAGAGATTATTTCAAAGAGTTGAAGATTCTGCCTCTACCAGGTGTATATATTTTGGAGGCTCTTTGTTTTATTGATAAGAATAAAGATAGATTCAATACAGGAGAGTTGTTCCACTCATACAATACCAGATATAGACAAAACCTCAGAGACGACATTCATCGAACTGTTATGTATGAGAGGTGGGTAAGAGTGCAGGAATTTGGCTTTATAATTCATTGCCAACACGCATTAAGTCTCTTACAGGTGAAAAGTTCAGAATTAAGGTGAGGGAGGAGTTGTTGCCCTTATTCCATTCAGGAATTCTATCTGCATTATGGAATGCAAAGATTGACAACTTAGATTATAATTGGAATGGAATTTTGAAACTTATTGATTCCTTCCACAAAAAAAAAAACAAATTACAATTTAGAAAAGTTGCAACTAAGTTGACCACTCTAACCAGTATTCGTGGTCAACTTACAAAAAAGAAAAATAAAAATAATCATCATTATCACAAAATTACATAATGATTATAACTTGATTTAAAATTATACAAAAATAAAATCCATTGATTTTTGAGTCCAGCATCAATTAAAAATCTCTTGCACTCCATGACGTCTGCAAACCAATGTGAACAAAAATATAATACAATTTATCTTGAATATTCAAAAAGAAAAGACTATCATTATTATTTTATATGAATGTATTAAAAAACCATTACTACTCTACAATATATTTCTCACAGTTCCAATTATCGAAAAGAGAAAAAAATGTATATAATGTTTAATCTTTATATTATTAGAACCTGATTCTTTACTTTCCTTGCCCTATTACCATAGGTAAGGAAAGTATTGCTTTCTAAAAAAAATTAAGGTTCCCCAATTACTAAATATCTATATGTTCCAATGTCCCCTGAGTCCAAAAAAGTGGTTTTTGGGTATTGGTCTGTATGTGCGTGTGTGTGTGTGTGTGTGTGTGTGTGTGTGTGTGTGTGTGTGTGTGTGTGTGTGTGTGTGTGTGTGTGTGTGTGTGTGTGTGTGTGTTTGTGTGTGTGTGTGTGTGTGTATGAGTGTATGTGTGTCTGTGTACACGATATCTCATCTCCCAATTAACGGGATGACTTGAAATTTGAAACTTAAGGTCCTTCCCCTATAAGGATCCGACACGAACAATTTCGATCAGATTCAATTAAAGATAGCGGCTAAAATGGCTGAAATGTTGTCAAAACAGGGTTTTTTACGATTTTCTCGAAAATGGCTCCAATGATTTTGATCAAATTTATAACTGTAATAGTCATTGATAAGCTCTATCAACTGCCACAAGTCTCCTATTTGTAAAAATTCCAGGAGCTCCGCCCCATCTATGCAAAGTATGATTTTAGATTCTGAATTATCAGGCTTCAGATACAATTTGAACAGAAAATTCTAAGTGGAACATATTAAGCATGAAAATCTCTACATTCAATGTTCAGTAACATTTTCACCTAAAATTTAAAATAAGCTCGAAATTTGATAAAATGTTATTATTCCAATTGCAAACTGTTGGCAACTGCTGATTCTATTGAATCATTCACTATGAAGAGATAGCACTCTTTGTGTGTATCCAGTGTTATTGTCTTGTCACCAGCTGTCTTGGATCTTTCAATAGTAGAATTGAGATGCGCGTGAACACTAGCGTCAGGTGATAAATTTTCATAATGGCAAGGAAAGTTGTGTGAGTGCGCCACACCAGATTTTTATAAACATATTCATACTTATGTCAGTGTTGCATCAAGAAAATCTAATTATTGGAAAGACATTAGCCAAGCTCTTAAAAGTTTCAAAAAAGACTTAATATTTTAAGATGATTTGATTTCGTATGGTAATTGATTGAAATATCTTGGAGCTACAAATTGGAACAATTGCTTGAAAATTGATTTATTGACTTTTGGTAAACGAAACATTCTTTGTGTGATTCCTCTTGTATTGTAATTTAAATTCTCTGTACCAGTATTGCCAGCTCTGACATAGAATAGCTTCAAGACTTTATATACAAAAAGATGTTGTAGAGGTAATGCTCTTATGAAGGAAAATAATGGAAAGAACCTTCCCTTCTAGTACTGTTTCACATTATACAAATTATATTATTGTGAGATACTCTCAGCTTTTCAAGGTAACTCTTACAAGCACCCCCTCAGCTGAGAATCCCATATTGCAGTCTGGATTATACTAGTGCAAAATATAATATTCTTAAAAGATTATGATCACAAAAATTTTTCAAGAGATAAAACGTTCTCACCCATGGTTTAATGCTTTTATGCAAGCTTTGAATGTGGAAGTTCCAATTCAAATTTTGATCAAAGTTAACACCCAAATATTTTAACATAGTAGTTCTTTCTATCATTTCACATTTACAATTTATTCTGTTACACTGCAAATCATGAAAAACCAGTGGTGATGGAAAATCAAAACTGTTTGTTACTCTAAAATTCACATACTTTGTTTTATTTATGCTTATCTGCATTTTATTATTATCACACCATTGTCTCAGTCTTGTCAGGTCTTCATTAATATTTGCCCATATCTCTTCTATATTTCTGTGGGAGTAGAAAAGTGCCACATCATCCGAAAAAGCGCTCAAATGGCCATGTAAGGGTGACTCTAGTAAATCATTGATAAAGATCAGGAACAAAGTGGCTGATAACACTGATCCCTGAGGGACACCTGTTCTGATAACGAGTGGTGAACTAAGCTGATCCTTAACTTTGACTTTCTGTATTCTGTTGCTAAGAAAACTATTAAACCACTTGTTTGCCGTTCCTCTTATGCCCACTGCATCCAGTTCAGCTAATAATATTTTGTGGTCTACTAAGTCGAACGCGGTTTTGGAGTCGATATAGAGTCCAGTTGATTTATAATTTGCATTGAAACTATCATAGATTTTCCCAGTTACTGAAATAAGGGCTTCCTCCATTCCAATTCCTTTACTGAAAGCAAACTGGAAACGACTGAAAAAGCCTATCCTGTCTTGATATACAACTAATCTGCTCCTCAAATATTCTGCTTTTCGAATATTTTTGAAAAAATGGATAATGAACTAATTGGTTGGATGTTGTCAAGATTCAATGAAGAATGTTTCTCGAAAATTGTTATCACTGTGCTTATTTTTAATCTATCTGGGAATATTTCATTTTGGAAACTCAAGTTAATTATATGAATCAGTACTGGAGCTATTTATTCAGCTATATTTTTAATGAGACTCACGAAATTTTATTGTGTTCTGTTGATTTTTTTATTTTTTTAAATCTTTTATTACTGATAAGACCTCATTGACAGTAGTAGGATATAAAAACATGGATTGGCATATATAATGGCTTTCACATTGCAGGTTTGGAAGTGATAAAGATGGTGTAGGTGTGAGATTTAGGTTACTTTGTACTTGAACTGAGATAAGCTGGCTGTTAATTGCCTCAGCAATCAGTTTCGGATCATCTAAAATTTTTCAATCGTTTGATTCAATCTCTTCAACTGTTTTCTTACTCGACTTTCCTAATACACTATTAATAACTTCCCAACATTGAGAGGAGTCTCCATTACAACCCTCAATTTTGTTAGCGAAAAAATTATTTTTTTGCTGCATCAATATCATTTTTGAGAGTATCTCAAAAGTTAATAAAATATTATTTAAACGACTGATCATAAGGTTGCTCCTTCTTAATTGAATATAGTTTTTCCGTTTCCTATTTCTAGTCAATAAATTTTGGTTCATCCATGGACTGAGAACTTTAGCCTTAGTCAGCCCATTCAGTTTACTAACCAATTTGCATTCATTTAAGACTTTTGTTAATATATAAAAAAAATTTTCATAACAAAGTTTGCATCATTGTAGAAGAAAAGAGAGCTCCAGTCCACTCCCATCAGTTTTTCAGCTGCTAGCTTGAAATCAAAGGAAGAGAGCTCAGAATCTTTATCAGTTACATTCTTAATTTTTTAAAATTTGGAACTAGAATAATTATTTATTTTCAACCCAACATGCAATGGTCAGTAATATTAATATCAAAAATTACACTTTCAAATGAGTCTATATTTGAATTTCTAATGAACAAATGATCGAGTGTTGACTTTGTGCTCTCTGTAATTCTTGTTGGATCATTGAAGAGGGAGGTAAATCCATATATGCTCATCATACTCATGTATTTTTGTACGTTATTACAGCTATTTACTTAATCTAGATTTATATTTATATCGCCTATGTGAATTATATTATGATTCACATTTTGCAACTTATTTGTCTATTCATTCATGAAATCAATTCCCGAGAAACAATGCAATCTATACAGGCAGATTAGCTTGAAGTAAGCATGATCAATAGTTACATTTGAAAGTAAAGAATCCGCGGTTGTCATATTAAAACTCATCTGCGATACATGAATATTCTCATCTACAAAACACATAACCCCTCCAACTCTATAGTTGTTATTACAATTGGCAAAAATGTTATATCCTTGTAGATTATATAACTTCATCATCATTAATCCACATTCCACTCAGAACTATAAAATATTTTTTTTTCCAATTTCACTTAATTCAGCAACTAAGGTATTGAAATTTATTCTTACGCTTCTTATATCTGCATATATTAAGGAAAGATTATCATTGTCATTGAAAAACAATTTAAAATCATCGTAATAAGTTTGTGGGTTCATTTAAAACAGAAAAATATTGAAATTTAATCTGAATCCTCAATAAAAAAAAACAATTCAAAAATTCCAACAGCATAGTAAAAAAATGTAGTAGGATGCATTTTCAGATTTTGCATCGTTTTTTCACGACTTTCCCCCCCCCACCACCACCGGCGACAATCCTGTGTACCCCCCACCACCCCCGCTCATGCCGCACCACCACCGCCCCTCCATCGATCCTTAGAAGGAGAAGAACCTCCCTCCTCCCTCCACAGACCCTTAGAATGAACCTCTCTCTCTCTGTCATGCTCTATTTCAGAAGAAGAAGAAGAAGAAGAAGGTGAGGAAGAAGGAGGAGAGGAAGAAGAAGAAGAAGATGATAATGATTATGCTCTCTCTCTCTCTCTCTCTCTCTCTCTCTATGTTATGCTCTATTTCAGCGGTCGCCAAACTGTCGATCGCGAGCCACCGGTAGCTTGTGGGGTAATTTTGGGTAGCTCGCGGCCATGCTTGGTGGTTTGGCATCACTGAGTTGCTGGCAGCGCTGCAGCTGATAGGTTGTGTTTGTTCACAGTTAAGACAATTCTAGTTCTGTTTTTAGACTGTGATGTGACTGTGTAAGTGTACTGTTTTTAGTCCAATCGCATGTCGAGAATATAATTAGTTCTACATGCTGGTGGTCAGGAGCACTAGCAACAATGGGGACCACTTGTCCTATCCTTATGTCAAGACTGTGTGTTTTCTAGACTGTGGTTTGCTTTGAGATGCAGAATGTTGTTGTCATGCATATAGCCAGAGTGAGGTTATGTCTCTACCATGTTTGTTCAACTCTAGTTAGTGCATATGTTTAAACTTTAAACTCTTTCTTTGCTTATTTTTGGTATGGCTAGTTCAAGTAAAAAGCCGAAAACCTACCACTTTCATGTAGATTGGGAAATGGATTACTTTTTCACACAAGTGAAAGATAAATGTGTGTGTCTACTTTGTAACATGAGTGTCTCAGTCGGTAAGAAAGGAAATGTTAACCGTCATTTCAAGACAGTTCACAGTGGAATTCAAAAAGAATATCCACTGAATTCAGCTCTGAGAAGAGAGAAGGTAATGCAGTTGAAATCTCAGCTAAATGCACAACAATCAACATTTTTCAATACACTGGACAAAAACAAGGCCGCTACCGAGGTGTCATTCTGGGTTTCCAAGGTCATCGCTCAAAATAGGAAACCTTACGAAGATGATGAGTTTATTGAAACTGCATTTTTAGAAGCTGCAGATACATTATTTGATAACTTCAAAAACAAAGCTGAGATCATGTCTGCTATTAAATCTGTTCAGCTTTCTGCCAATACAGTGATGCGAAGGATTGAAGCTATGAGCTCTGATGTAATTTCACAGCTTAAAACTGACTCTGATCATTGTAGTTATTTTTCTTTACAACTTGACGAATCAAATGATACAGTTGATACAGCTCAGTTGACCATTTTTGTAAGAATGGTATTTGAAGATTTTGGAACAAAAGAAGAATTGGTAAAGGTTGTGCCGCTTACTGGGCGTACTACTGGAAATGATATATTTTTAGCATTTGAGAAGCTTATTGAATCTGAAAATATTCCTGTAAACAAGTTGGTGGCCTTAGCTACGGATGGAGCTCCTGCAATGGTAGGCATGGAGGAAGGATTTATTGCCTTGTGTCATAAAGACAGAGACTTACCAACATTTTTGTTGTATCATTGCATTATACACAAACAGTCACTGTGTGGAAAGTTCTTAAGTATGAACAATGTCATGAAAACAGTCATCAAAATAGTAAATAAAATAGGAGCACATTCACTTTAAAGACGTCTATTCAGAGAACTAACTGAAGAATTAGAATGCCAGTATGGTGATCTGTTGCTTCATACAGAGGTTCGTTGGCTTTTTGAAACGTTTCAAAGAGTTGCTACCTGCACTGGTCAAATTCTTCAAAGAAAGGGGTGATCATGTCACTGAACTGGAAGATCCCACATGGCTACAAGATTTTTCCTTTCTTACTGATTTAACTGAAAAGTTGAATGGTTTAAACTTGCAGCTCCAAGGCAAAGATAAGAACATCGGTGGAATGATTTCAGATGTAACATCATTTTCAAAAAAGCTTGAGCTGTGGGAAAATAATTTAACCCAGTTTGAATATAAGCACTTTCCTAGTCTGAAGCAGACTGTTGAAGAACAGAATCCTCTGCAACACTCCAGAAATAACCACGACTAAATAGAAATTCTCTCAGACTTGAGAAAACAATATAATGAACGATTTCATGATTTCAAAAACATAAAGATTGTGGCACAGTTCATCAACACACCCTTTGTAGAGATTGATGCAGAAGATTTCACAGCTTGTGTTGTAAAACATTTTGGTGGAGATCAGGCAGCAGTTGAAATGGAAGTTATTGATTTTCAAAATGACCTGTCTCTAAGATCCCTCTCTACAACCGAAAATATCTAGCCATTAGTGCCCAAAGAAAAGTATCCTATTGTTATTCAAGTTGCATTGAGGTTGAAAGCTATGTTTGGCTCTACATACTTGTGTGAAGCGACTTTTTCAGGTATGAAATTCATAAAAAACAAATACAGGAACAGACTGACTGATGAACATTTGGACAACTGCATCAGAATGGCAGCTACAACATACTCTCCAAACTTCAAGAAAATACTTGATGGCCAAAAAGAGTTCCACTCCTCTCATTGAAATGAACATTCAAACTTTTCTTATTACACTTCCTGTATAACTAATATTCCAATGAACGTAATAATAAATAATAAACGAATTTGTATTCCATTTTGCATACTTTCTTTGGAATAATATTCTGTAGTTTAGTTTAGTAGCTCCTTCAAGGTTCATAAATGTTAGAATGGCTCAATGGCTCAAAAGTTTGGCGACCACTGCTCTATTTCATTTATAGATAGTAATGCTCAATTACATTTATAGATAGTCACAGTCTATTTGATGATTTATAGCTGAGAGAGAGAGAGAGGTGTGTGAGAGAGAGAGAGCCATTCTACTACTGCCAGATTCAAGTGAAACGAACATCTTACTGTCAGATTTAACTGAAACATCTTTGTCTAACTGTCAGATTTGAGTGAAATGAAAATCTCATCTTACTGACAGATTTAACTGAAACATCTTTTTCTAAGACATAGATTTAAGTGAAACTCCAACTCTCAGATTTCTACCAAACCTCTATCTGTTAATTGCACAATGTAGCAGCATCTATAGATAAGGATACACTGATTCCATTTATATGCATGTGTGCTGAGAGACAACCTTGGGTGATATCATTACGCACCAATTCTCCTCTCACTCGAACATTAGCACATTTAAAATTCCAGTTCAGAGACCTTACAAGGACAAATGCGGCTCTGGTCTAATTCATCACTTGATCATTAGCACGTTTTAAAATTCTACTTCAGACAGCTTACAAGGACGATAGCATCTCTGCTCTAATTCATTTCAAACTCGACCATTAGCACATTTTTTCCACAATCTTGTTTCACCTTAGAAAATCCATTACAATTGGATAAATGGTTGTGGAGTAGAGAACACTCTGTCACATTGAAATAGAATGTAGCTATCTATTTCTTAATGTCATGCGATTACTTCCAAGCAACTTGCATAGTGAAATTGGTTAAAGATTGGAGTGATTCCAATTTGAGGGTTTTAGGACATTTGCATAGATACTCAAACCCATTTTTTCAGTAATTAAATCGTCTACTTGATCTTCTGTCAAATAATGCTGTTTTGCCTCGATCCAATTCATATGAAAACTCACTTTTGTGTAGTGCCTTACTATTTGGTAGGCCATTTTCTGAACAAATAAAGTAAGATAATCAATAAATGCAGGCAAACATTGTAACCTTGTCACTCCACTATCCTCAGTATTTTTAATTGAAGATGCTATTTCCTCATGAATTGTTTTGACTGTGGCTTGTGATTCATCTTTCTTAATAAATGCTTGCATTTCACTACTCAGATCATTTTCTAATACATAGGTTTCAGCAAACATAGAAAGCAATTATTCTAAATCGTTTTTTGAAACAAATTGTCCAATACCCTCCATGAGATTTGTCTTTATTGTATAAGTCATTGCAGATAATCAATCTTCAAACTCTTGTTTTGTTATAACAATGTTATTCAATGCTTGCACAGTTTTATCCAAATATTCCTCATCAACCGATAATGAATATGTTTCATTTACTCTAGTAAGAATTTCTGTGCTAAGCTGTTTCAATCTGGTATTTAGAAAATTTCTATCTTATACTTCCAAATTTTCAATCTTGTATGAGAAAACTTTCAATTTCTCATCCAAATAATTCTTGTAAACTTTATTATCCTTAATCTTATTCAAGTGCAATCTGAATATCTCTGTTGTTGATTTGAGATCATGTAGAGAATTCTCCAAATTGATAGATTTCTCTTCAACTCCCTTATCAATATTGTCAGATAACTGTTGTAATGTACTGAAGATGTGTTCCTTTTCAATCTCATTCAATCCAATATTCTCAACTATATTGGATAATTGTGAATCTGAATACAAACACAGAGAATCACTGACACCCTGTTCATTAATTGCCTGGATTCTTCTCTCACTAAAACTGTCAAGATCAGGATCATTCCATACAATCTTTTTCTTTGGAGCGAGTCTCTCGCTTTTATGACCAAATCTGTGCACATTCATTCTCCAACTAAACAATAATTTTACCTTCACTCCAGTGTCCAGCAAGTTTTGATGAATTTGATGAATGAATCATAGTTGTCATAATATTGGTAGATTCTATTGCTGGAAGTATTTTTTCAAATTTCAATAGCCCTGACCCCCTCTTACTTGCTTTTTTAACAAATAATATCATTTGAATTAATTGAGACTTCACACCACTGTTAAGTTTCACATATCCATGTCTATCCAAATTAACTGTTGTTATTGATGAAATTTTCTTGTATTTATTTAGGTATTTTTCATCATAGAGATATGAATTTGGTCTTTGGACAAATAACACTTCCAATGGACCATGTGTGATTCAGAATTTTTGGCTATTAATATAAAAGAAGTGGTTATCAAAGCTAACATTATACTCACCCATATAATATAGTTTATGGTTAGAATAATAGGAAATTCCATAAGGAATTGAGTCATCCAATTTTTCAGTATGAATAATGTATACAAATATATTGTGCAAGCACTTGATTCTTCATCCTCTTCATTTTGCTGGATGTATCACTCTCAAGTCTAGTTGAATTAAATATACTTGAATTGTTTATGCTTAGATCTTTCTCAGCTGCTGATGGTGATGCAACTTCTGTTGTTTCACTAATATCATCATGTTTTTCTCCTTCTTCTTCTTCCTCTCCCACATCCATACTTTCTTCTTCTACTTTGTCTTCTTCTCCTTCTTGTTCCTCTCCTTCATGTTTGGATTGGTGAGAAGATTTAGTTTTCAACTAGAGGTGTGATAATCGGTTTAAAAAGTTTTTCTCTGTAATCATCAGATTGCTTTTCAAAATTTACAATGCTTCTATGTTTGTCTCTAATAACTTTCCTCAATTCCTCAATCTTATCAATTAGAGCAATGCTAGCATTCTGTCTTCTATGAGAGATCCTCATTCTTTCACTGCTACTAACTCTCTACTGAATATCAATAAAGTTATCCAGACCCTGCCCATATTTCCCACTATTAACTACACATTCAGTCATAATAGTAAGAATACTATGCCTGTTAGAATTTCACACATTTAAACACAATTTACTGAAATCTCTGAAGCAAATATCATCACCCACATAGTCTCTATGTATTAATTTGAGTGATAATTGATCAATTTTGAATATAACAATCATATTTGCATTATCTCTGGTGGAATGTTTTAGTATTGCACCATAACTTTGAATTAAATATGCCGTATCAATATTACAATGTCTTCCCATAGTAAAATAATCCCTTATTTGAGGTGTGTGACTAAGTTGTAAATTGTCGAATATAACTAGAGAATATTGTGGTATTCTGTTTGGGTGCAATGTTATCAGGGATATCATTCACATGAAATTCAATACCTTTCATTTTTGGAAAGACTTTTCTTGAAAACAAGTACTTATCTTGATATTGACTTTTAGTATTTAAATAAATATGTTTAAAAATCAATCCATTTTTGGGAAAAATCAAGTTGAACAATTAATTTGTTTCACCACATGCAGATGGAGATTTCTACCATTATGAGGGATCAATGCACCATTCTTACACCATGCAGGCTCGTCCTCTTGTGTAATTATCTTATCGAAATTCACAATGACTAGTTTGCTCATGTTGAGAAAGTGAGATATACAAACAGAACAGACTATTTGTATTCATGTGTCTTGTTCAGGCACTAATGAAGCATTTCTAGGTGACACACATACATGCACTAAGCCATTCAACTTCCAGACACATACCACATGCTACTACTCCACACTTCTCTATGACTAAATGAGAAATGGAAGAGTGAGCATCCAATTCAAGTTTTTTTATTTAAAAAAACATGCAATGTAAAGAATATTACAATGATTATTTACAACATATGTGGATAGATAATTATACAATGATTATTCACAACAGATGTGGATAGATAATTATACAATGTACATAATTTACATCATATGATCTTACTCTGATTATTTACAACATACAATCTTACTCTAATAAGTTCCCTTGTCTCATGGATGATGCTTGTGGGAATCCAATCCATTTCACCAGAAACTCATCCTTATCTCATCTCAATTTTTTTTCTATCAAATAAACATCTCTTTCAGATTCATTCA
The DNA here is from genome assembly GCF_014356525.2 of Nilaparvata lugens. Classification (NCBI taxonomy): domain Eukaryota; kingdom Metazoa; phylum Arthropoda; class Insecta; order Hemiptera; family Delphacidae; genus Nilaparvata; species Nilaparvata lugens. Next base: position 37,638,806 of record NC_052518.1, on the reverse strand, counting down.
AATGTGTTTTCCAATTTCTTCTCGATAAAACCTACCCTGTATTATCTCACCACTAAGATCTTCTAATGAGTAAGTGATAGGTCTTGTAGGATGTATGTTCAAAATTCGGAAATATTCGGGTGACCAATTCATTAGATATTTTTTATCAAAAATGTGTTTCTTTTTAGAAACTCTCACAATATCACCCAGATTATATCTTGGTTTCAATACTTTCAATTTGAATCGTCTATTAAATGCAGAGTTTAGTGATTCTAAAATGTGTTTACGATGTTTTTTAGTTACATCTTTAGGTCACATTCCAATGGAACTGTGTACTGTGTTGTTATAATCATCTACAATATTTTGCAAGTTATTAAGCCAGTTCATACTCCCACATTCAGTTAAAGATCGATATATTCTTGATTTGATTGTATGATTGAATCTCTCAGCGATACTAGCCTTCTTATCAGTGAAAACAGAATAATGCTTGATATTATACTTGTCTAACAAATCTTTTACATGCTTATCAAAATACTACTTCCCTCCATCTGTCTGGAAAAAACGCATATGTTCATTCTTATGAATGATGGGTTTGAGTGCATTATAAACAATTTGTGCAATCTCATTCTTTAATGGTATACAATAAGCATACTTAGTAAAACAATTAATAACAACTAAAATATAACGATATCCTCTATTGAATTTAGATGAGCTACCCATCTCAATCAGATCAGATTGATATGAATTGTTCTCATTCTTCAACTCATATCTATGTGTGGGGTAATTTACACATGCAGCAGAGTAAAGCTCTGCTGCTAATTTTGCTCTAATATTACTTATTTTTCTTTGTGTGAAGACACAGTTGAAACAGAATTCGATGTGTTAGTCACTACGCCATTACACACACACTGATCTGTGCAATCAGTTTGCTATTCTGTAGTGACCAAATGGTAAATTATTAACTCCGTTCTCTGCAATAAAGCGCTTGTCATCGAATGGGCTTAAACAGACTTTTGCATATTCAATTAAATGTATGTTATGATTTAGGATATCAACATATTTGATTTCTCTATATGTTGGCATTGTTCAATCAAACATTTCTTATAAAAGTCAAAACTAAGTTTTCTATTTTTTAAATATGTCTTCACACCTTTTGCTACACACTTATTTACAGTTTCCTCCTTCCAATTATTTACAAGAGATGAATACAATTTTGCTCATAATCCTAAAAAACATCTTATTTGAATCAAACAAGTTTTATCCTTGAATTTCCCTACAACTTTATCCCTCTTATTGGAAAAGCATTCATGCTCAAGTGGATAGATTAAGGTGTCAAACAGTTCCAAGTTATCTCTTATCAACTGGTAGACGTCGGGTGTCCTAATGATAAGAGGAAGCTATCTGTATCACTCTTACAAAGCTGGATGCATTGTCATGGTATGTTTTTTTGCAATTTACAGTAGAAAAAATCATACATGTGTAGTTTACTCAAATCAAGGATACAGAAACCTGAATAAATGGGCTTATTCATCTTCAGTTTCAGCTTACACAAGAAAACTGCAATCACACCTGAACTTATTATCTGCCAGCATTTACATAGGGGATTTTGAATGTACTTATCTAGACACTTGGCATCTGTGATAATTTGAACATTACATTATTGCTGATTTCCCTGAATTGATTTTCCAAAACATAAATTAAACATTTGTTTGAAGAGAGAGACTTCAAATTTATTTTTTGCAGCTTGCCTATTACAGGTGTTGAACTTAATGTAGTTCCTCAACCAGGGCGATTGGGAAAAGCTAATAACGCAATGTACTTTTGTTAATTGTAATCCGAGTTGAAGGTACAGCTTCAAATTAAGGTAATGAATAATGTACCTCTCATTATACACAAGACACGTTTTTATGAGTTTTTTAGACAGAGTTCGACCATTCTCATTGGTTTGGTACTTGGAGAACAATTCGATTTGATGAAGTGAAGCCAGAGGGAAATTGGCATGCATATCACATAACTTCTTGGGGTACTTGAGATTGCATTCAATAACATAACCAGTTTCTGACTCACTCTCCAAATTTGTAAAGTCAAGAGCATGGATTTCTTCCTCTGAGAGGAACTTGAAATGTCCATAAGGTAAGAATTGATTCATAGAGTGGGTACACGAAGAATTACGGAATATGCTTGTTCGATGGTGGAAATATTTTTTGTTTTCATACGTGATAAAATGGATTGCAATACATGTATTGAGAATTTCAAATTTTTTCATGTCACAATTGGTGGTGGGGAAATTAACTCAGTGAGTGTTGCCTATGAGCGAATTTGCTCAAATATTTCACTGTTAATTTCGAACCCCCATTTGTTTTCTGGTGAAAATAGGCTAGAACATTCCATATAAAACACTTTTTATCAGAAAGATTTTTGACATTGATAACACATTTCTCATTTTTGAAGAGCTGGGGTGTTTGAATAAAACTGCTTGCATATATTGGATTATATCCAATCACATTTACATCAAACGAGTCAATCTTCTCCAATACCCACCCACTACCAAATTGAACATAGTTAAAAATTAACTCAAAATTTTCTCAACTGCTATCATAAAATGTTTGTTCAACTGTTCATAGTCCTCTAAGACATTAATGCCTATGGCCAAGTAACTATGCAGATTCACAATGGATGAAACAGCTGTGGATTACTCAGATTCTAAAACTACCATCTTATACAATAATAAATTTAAAACTGAGAACCATTTCACATTTTCTTTGTAACGTGCAGCGTGTTCTCTTATTATCTCAAAAACACGAGGTTTTGAGTTTTCAAGTACGCTTTCAATGTCTGGAGCAACGTTTTTGAAGGAAATGCGGTGGCGAATTGCATGTGAACTTACACCTCTGACCCTGCATTCTCTGGTGTAGTTCATCTCTGCTACCAGTGGGGAGCTGAAAACAAACATAGAATATATTAATATGGCTTAGAATTAGATATAAAAACAAGTAAACATTGATCTGAAATCAGTTGTGATTTGACAAGCTGCAAGTACAGTGCAAACATGTTATCTCAGGATCAGATTTCCATGTACGAGCGATTGAGGTTATCAACATTTGATGATCATTGAAAATTAGAATCAACTGTGTTGTCACCTCAAGATATGGTTAAACAGGGTTTCAAATTTGTGTGTGCACCTGACATTGTTCAATATGTGTTTTCTTCAGTATATTTAGAAAATTGGTTGTCAACAGATGATCTCAGTAAGGAACATGATCAATGCAGTCCGAATTGTGGATGGTGCAAACAAGATGATGTGCAAAGAGGAGAATTTCGATAATAATATTCTATGACAATATGAAGAACAAGTTTTAATTTTCCATTGTCCAGAACCATTCAAGCTCTCGGTATTCATTGATAGAGCAAACTATTTTGCAATAAATGGGTATTTTTCACACGAAAAATCATATCTGCAATGTGTATATTGCAAATATATTATTGAAAATTCTTATGGAAAAGTGATACATGTTCCATTTTGTATATATAAAAAGATGAGCTATAATGGAAAAGAAAAGGTGAATGTTGAAGAAGCTGTGGGAAAACAAGCTGGATATTGTACAATATGCACTCTGTTTTGGAAGTAATTCCTAATCAGGATCGAGATATTATTGATTTGTTAGGAATAAGTGCATTGTAGTATTAATTTATCAGGAAGGAAGTAACTTCTGAAAAACTATGAATAGAAAAATAAAGTAAAAATTGTATCATACTCACATGCAATGAATGATGTGATGCTCTTGGGTATAGCTGTCTCTCCGGTTAGACTCCAACTCTCAGACATACTACTACTACTACTACTACTACTTGTTCTTAACTCGTCTTTCCTCCTCGAAGACTGGAGTGATTATGCTGTAGTCTACACTCCACACTTGAACTCTGTGAAATCAATGAGCATAATGAAAATCACAATAATATTGAGAAGGAATTTAGCAACTCATCATATTTATGAGATGTTAATTGAAAATCAATGAGGAGATTTGATATTATATTGTTCTTACATTCAAAATGTACGTTCAAAGTCTGTAAAATCAAAGAGCTTAATGAAGAAATTTAATATCTCTACATAGTTATGAGATGCTAATTGAAAATCAATGAGTAGATTTGATATTACATTGTCCTCACATTCAAAATACTGTTATTCAAAATATTATATCTGGAACTAATTAAGAAATTTTATATTAGTGCTTTGTGAGAAAACAGTATTTTTCACAAAATGATAGTAAAAGAATATTGAAATCTATACAAAATGTACAAAATAAGATTAGGGAGTTGGAAACATCACAATTGATGCAGGGATCTCTGGTAGTAAGAAATCATACATTATCTCATATCAAATCATGTGTCAATTCATCACACACTTCTCTTGATGCTAGTCTAAGACATTGGTATAGATTTATGATTCATGAAAGTTCAATTCTTTGCAATCTCTACAAAACTTACAACATACTTAACAAGTGTGTTAATAATGCACTTGATCATAGAAAATTGTATTCCCTTTTGATTAAAACATACCAACTTTGTAGTAATATATAAAGCACTTAGTTAGGCAATGTCTTTGTCTCTCGATTGAGGTTAAGTGTTTGATTAATCAACCTCAGTCAATGTTCAACTATTGAGTTGAAAGGTAATGAAAAATGGTATGTAGAAGAAAGTTATCTTCTAGGAAACAAGGGAGAGGAATCTTGAGTTTGGCTAGCAAAATTGTCAAAGGCATAGCAGGTACTGCAGGAGACATTACCTCAACTATTTTAAATAAATTGATATACACATCTCCCATTGAATCCCATTTCCCTGGCTATCAGTATTGTGGCCCAGGAACAAAGGTTAATCAGAGGTTGAAGAGAGGTGATCAAGGTATAAATTTATTAGATAGAGCCTGTAAGGTACATGATATAGCATACACTCGAAATAGTGATAATAAATTGCAGGCAATTGCTGACAGAGCTCTTGCAAATGCTGCATGGGAGATATTCAAAAATCGAAAAACATCTCCTAGTGAAAAAGCACTCAGTTATCTTGTAACAAACGTGATAAAAGCTAAAACAGTGTTTGGAGGTGGTTTGAGAAAGATGAAGAAGAGCACAAGTGTTAGGAAAACTCATAGCGCCTCGCTAAGGAAAAAAGCTATTGCTCAGTTGAAACAGCATATTGCAGGTAGAGGTTACTATTTGAAACCATACTCTCCAATCTCGAGTGGTGGTCATATTTTGATTCCCCCCAACCCCTCCTCCCACTCATCATATGGTGTCAGTTTATTCCCACAGGAAGAAGTGAAAAAGGAGTTAAAAAACATAGAAAGACAAAGAAGATGAAAAAATGAATATCGATGGTGAATTGTCTAATCACAATCCAATAAAATAGTGTAAATTATTACAAATTCCCCTACGAGGTGTATACATGATAGATACATTACCTAATGAAATTCTAAAAAATGAGAATTGTATTGTTAATTTAGACAGTCAATCTGGACATGGCACACACTGGGTTGGTTATTAGGAATGGGGATCAAATGTTTACTATTCTGATCCAATTGGTAATTCACAAGGACCTGATGAATTGAATAAATGTTGGAAAAGAGAAACAGGTGTGAATATTTTTCACAATGTTGAGTACATGCAACCATTACATACAGATATTTGTGGGTACCTCATGCTTTTTTGCAAACCAGTTGTAATCCAGTATTTGTGGCGAAAACATACCAAATGGTTGTTATTACATTAAAATCTAGATCAAGTGACCTCTATGAACATTTCCAAGAAATTCTTGATTTGGATAAAAATAAAGAATGGGAAATTGGATTGAATAATTTCTGTACTTACAATAGCATTGCAAATGGTATAAGGGGTAAAAATTCTAGCTTCAAATATGGTGATAAATTAATTGATCTTGATACTGGTGCGTATGAAGTTGATGACATTTTATTAGCTTTAAAGATGAAATTGAATAGTGATGGAAAGAAACTTAATATAAGAGCTAACATGAATACTATGAAACTTGATATTCGTACTGATAAGCCTATTGACTTTACATCATCTACTTCAATAGGAAAAATGCTTGGTTTTGATAATGTTATATTACAACCGAATAAATGGCATTATTCTCAGCATTTAGTTAGCATAACAAATATTGAGTCTATTGTAGTTGAGTGTAATATAGTGTGTCGGAGTTACTCCAATGGCAAACAGAAACATATCATATATGAGTTTCCACCCAGAGTGCCTAGTGGATATTCAATAAATGAAACTCCTAATCCAATAATCTATATGCCTTTGAATACTCGAATAATTCAAAGCATCAATGTGAAGGTAACCGATCAAGAAGGATTGTTTATTGATTCCCAGGGAGATATAATCAAAATTGGAGTTCACATTCGTGAAAAACAAAGAACTTGAAATGGGATTTCTCGTTTTCAAACCTCACACTAGTAATCGCTCACAGAAGCTCATTTGAGACTCAAATGTGATAGAGTCAACACATAAAAATCTACGTGCTATATCACCAAAAAGTGTGAGAATATTGGAAAAGTTGGGATTTATAGTAGATTGGCAATTAGTGAAATTCTTGATGTTGAATCTCAACTCAAGTTCTATAATGATATTACTAAATTTCAGTCCCATACTCATACAGTATATTCAGTTCAAGGAATTGAACCCTCAGTAGAAGCTGAGTAAATATTATCCAGTAACCTCATTGGTAATCTCTTTGATGAAATCCGATATGAGTTGGCTGGACAACACATTTCTAAATCAAGACTAATTGGATAAACATCAACAATCAAAGCTATACTAGTGGAAAATATGTTTGATAAAAACACATATCACTTGGCTGGGTTTGACAGAGCAGGATATACACTAAAAGATAATAAGTTTACATTCTGTGTACCTCTTGAATTAGTTTTACCATTTTTTGAAGACTTTTAAAGAATAATTTTAAACTTGAAAGAAGAACTTGTATTATTAAGATTGCCAACGGATCTCAATTGCATCGAGTCTACAGAAGCAACAAACGTTAATGTAGAAATAATGAAGCTTCAATGAAGAATTCCCTATATTACTTCAGAAGATCATGTGAGGTTGAAATTTTTGAGATTGTTTGATGCTGATATACCACTGATGCTGAGCTTTCGTCATTGGGAGATTTCAGAATTACCAAATTCACAAAATAGCATTGTTCATTCTTGGGCAGTAGAAACTGCATCCCATATTGACACACCAAAGTATGTTGTTTTAGCATTTCAGACAGATTGTAAGAATAAAATTAATAAATCAATCTTGGACTTTGATAGTTGTAATCTTCAGAATGCGAAGGTCTACTTGAACTCTGACTATTTTCCTTATGAAAACCTCCTTGGTAAACAAGAATTATTGTACTGCATGTTTTTGGATTTTGCACCCGCATACTATAACCATAGTATCAATAGTAAGCTTGGAACAGAGATTGATTTTAACACATTTTGTAATAAAACATGCCTGATTGTAATTGACTGTTCACATCAATCTCCTCATTCGAAATCCTCCACAGATATTAGAATAGATATGGAATTTAAGGAAGCTGTCCCTGCTAATACTTCCGCTTATTGCATTTTAATCAGTGATCGTATCATGGAGTACACTCCTCTTACTTCCATGGTGAGGGAAGTTCAGTTATTTCTTGATAGAGTGCAATCTATATAGGTATTGCATTTTTCAAATTTTACTCATTTGAGGTTTTAGCTTTGATCGGTTAACATCTACAATGTCTTTGTATTCTGAAAAGAAAACGCGCTCTATTGGGATACAGTGTGATCTTGATGCTGAGGAAGACAGCATCTACCATGACTCAAGATGTAGTACACCTATAATGTCTTCTAATTCTGAGAAGAAAACGCGGTCTTTGGGGATACAGTGTGATCTTGATGCCAAAGAAGACTTCTCCTACTATCACTTAAGATGTATTACACCTAAGCCACAGGAGGAGGAGGATGAGGAGAACAGAGGACGAGGGACAAGGACATCATGAAACAGGAGGAAGAAACTCTCTCCTGTAAAAATTTGCAACAGTTGACATGCATTGGTACAAGGGTTATTTCAATCAAATTATCGTGAAAGAAATTTCTATCATTAATCAAGTAAATAGCTTCGTTGTGTTGAATTTCAAGTTGCCATTTGCAAAGTTGGAATTGAGTGCTGAATTGTGTAAGGAAGCAACATTGGCAGAGAACAATTATCACAAAATACGCTGTGAAGAGGGGAATTCTATTTATACAGACAAATTATTAATTTTTCTTATCTTGAAGGATATAATAGAATCTACATGGAAGGTACAGAGAAAGCAAAGTTTCTTAAAAGGTTACACAAAAACCTATGTTGTTTACTGGATGGAATTAAGAGACCAAATTTTAACTACTTCACTATTTCATGGTGTTATAACGCCTGGAAAATTCATAAATGCAATCCAAGGGGAAGATGTCCCCTCCACTCTGCACTTCATTATAATTCATTGATAATGAAAAATATGGACTTTTCTCCAAATTTCATGTGTGAAAACAATAGAATGCTTAGCATGAAAAAATGTGAATTCTTTCCAAATGCAGAAAAGAAAAACTTTGCACGATATGGCTTTTTCTATAACTGACAAGAAATTCAATGTGTTCATTGTATGCAAGCACTGAGATATCATACCGCCCGTTTATGCTGCATTGGCGGAAATGGACGAAACCCATTTAATTTCTCCATATTAGTACTGACATATGTATAGTTTATTCATTTGCCAATCATGAACCCGTGCAAGTGGATGCAAGCTGATAGTGAATTGGAAATGAGGTTAGAACAGTGTCTTGATTGGTATGATGCATGTGAAATTGCAATTAAACATTCAACTCATCAAAATCATCATCTGTTGAAACAACTAAAAGACATTTTCTTAAACACAGTTAATTTGAACGATATACATGATTATCTTTGCTATTATCGACCACATAAACTGTCTGTGACTAAACTAATAAAAATTGAAGAGGAAGTGTTGAACAATTGTAGTGAATTGTGTAAATAAATTTCTAGTGTATACTCGATTGTTTTCATTTCGATTGTGCCTGCAATGTCTTGGTTCAATCGTTCAGTAATGCTTTGTTAGTTGTGCTGTGAAGATCTCACATGCGTTGAAGCTCAATTATATCAATAGAAGTGTGTAGTATAGTGTGCAGATACAAGTTCATTCAAATAGTTTCTTATCACGTTTCACCTGTACATAGACTCAACTGAAAAATATGGTTGATTGTTATGGCTTTTCAAAGTTCAAGAAACTATCTCATCTCTTGATATCAATTTCATTCAATGAATTTGATCCAATTGCAAAGAATATCAAATTTCCAACAGGTGATGTTCCAACAAAAACAGAAAATCTCCCCTTTTCTAATTTTATCTGAAACTTTTGAATTACTTGATATACTAGAAACTGGACATTTGCATTATAGTTGTCCAAATAATGATGAATCATTGGCTATTGTAAATAATTCCAATGATCTCTGGAAATGCTCATATGTCATTGCTGATAAAAATGTAAAAGAACATAGATCACTCTGTAGAGAGTATCCCTCAGTGATATATGTCCAATTCAAAACTAATGTGTATGTATATATTTGGATATGCTAGTCCATTCTATTTATATATATATATATATATATATATATTAGTTATGATTGAGGAAACATTATAAATATAATGTCTGCTGTCTTTACAACCCACAATTCTAAATGTACTTGGCAGCATTGTCAAGTACATCTAGAATTGAACTGATGGATGGAAAGCAGGCAATTAACAAATAGAGGTTTGGTAAAAATCTGAGAGTTAGAGTTCCACTTAAATCTGTGTCTTAGACGAAGATGTTTCAGTTAAATCTGTCGGTAAGATGAGATTTTCGTTTCACATAAATCTGACAGCTGGACAAAGATGTTTCAGATAGATCTGACAGTACAATGTTCGTTTCACTTAAATCTGGCAGTAGTAGAATCTCTCTCTCTCTCTCTGCTATAAATCATCAAATAGACCGTGAATATCTATAAATGAAATAGAGCATAGCAGAGAGAGAGACAGGGAGAGAAAGAGAGAGAGAGAGAGAGTGAGCGTGTGAGGGGTTCATTTCAAGGGGCGGGGGAGGAATAGAGAGAGGTTCTTCTCCTGTTAATGAGCGTAGGATTGGCGGGGGTGGTGCGGCAGGAGCAGGGGTGGTGGGGGGTACACAGGATGGGTGGGTGGTGAGGGGGAGGGGGGTAAAGTCGTGAAATAACGATGCAAAATCTGCAAATGCATCCTACTGAATGTATTTGAAACAAGAATCTCACTCTCCCAGTATCTCTGAAATTTCATTGCATAGAGAAGCAAATACCTTTAAAGGACTCGGTTTAGTAGTTCTAAAGTTCATCACTTTAGTTTCTGAATGTCACCAAGTGTATTCACCTTCATCACTCTATCCCCCTCAGCTTTTCTAACAAAAAACTTTCCATCCTGGCACCATACAAAAGCATATCCGATCTCCTGACACTTTTTTTTTAGCTTGGAGAGGAATTGTTTGTTTTCCTGTAACAAATGTTTATCCACATAAACTCTACTGGGTGTAAGGTTCTTGTTGATTGTGTTGGCGGTCAGATGGTTTTTCCTCTTACTTCTCTGAACTTTCAAAGAATCACTTCACTGGTATCTCGATTATAGAAGTTGACTATAATCGTTGACCATAATTGACAAAATCCTCATACTCCTTTCATAGGAGGTCAGTGGGATGAAAAATGAAATGAAAAAAAAAACAATGAAATATGCAGTTTCCACCATTCATTTTTTCTTGAAATTATGTATCAAAATCATGTATAGCATGACCACCTTCCTTATTAGAAAAACAAAAATGCATTTAATATGGCGGACCAGATTTTTGAAGTTATAGTGAAGTACTATTCTCAATTTTTGTAGGATCATAGATAACAATAGCATAAGATGTCCCATGATATAGGAATTTTGTCGCAACTTTTACTCTAAACACAAGCCAATTATTGTCGATTACTATCGATAACTGTCAAATATTGTCAATTTTCAATGTTTTGGTGGGGTAAGAGTGTATGAACGGCACAATATGAGATACTACCAGCATCACACAGCTTCATGGGAAAAAAATACGTGGACTATCAGCTTGAGATAACAGTAAAATTTGTGACATAGATGCCCTATACCATGAGATATCTACTTATGCTATTGTTTCTCTGTGGTAGGATCCCCAATCACATCCACTGTCAAATTACACTACACGAAGGTAGTGTATGAGATATGAGCCGTTCTCGGACTTCTCACCCTGAAGCTTAATATAAAATAGGTTGTAATTATTTTATTTCGAATTATAAACTTTAGGAGAAATTAATAATTCATTTTTTTCCAGCAAGTTCTACTGTCCAAACTGGTGAAGAGAAAGCAAGGAATTCAGGGTCCACCGGTTGGACGTACCTGTGTTATATTCATTGATGATCTTCACATGCCAATGAAAGAGGATTTTGGTGCTCAGCCACCAATAGAATTATTGCGACAGTTTTTCGACCATGGATTCTGGTGAGATTCTTCTTAACTAGCTAGTTCAATCTCCATCAAAACATATTCACCAATAACATTAACTATGTGTGTATCAGATTTGAAATTAATTTTGAAAATGTCTTCTATTTTCATTCTTGTCACAAGATGGAGAATAGATCAATATTGCCTGTGAAATTATTGGTATATTTTCTCTTGAATCCTTTTTCAAGTCTATTGTTACTTGTTTTCCATACTTGGAATTTATTAGGCATGAATGAGCCATTGTAATATGGACATCCATTTTCCATTATTGGAAAGTTTCTTGTGATTATTCATTTTGTACATTTGAGTATTCATTTTTGTATATTTGCTCTCTCATAAAAAGGTACGATTTGGAAGACTTGAGTGAGATACAGTTGGAAGACATCCTACTTTTAGCTGCTGTAGGGACAGCATCTAAACCGGTGTCGCCACGATTTCTCAGACATTTTCATTTGTTCTCAGTAAATATGTTATCAGATGAAAGCATTATTAGAATATTCACATCGTTTCTCAACATAGGATACAGGGTGAGTTATCAAAACATTCCAAACCTATGATTTGACATATGAGTGATTGAAATTGGAATATTTTTCATTTTGAAATTGGTAAAATTTTCTGGGATATTGTAAAGTATTTGTTGATGAACCCTTCTTTCATTTGATGTGTATAAATTGTATGAATGAATGATGAATGAATTCAATTAAAATCAAATCAATTTATTCTCACAATTTGAAAATAATACAGCACAGTTACAGTACATTTATATATAGCCCTACGTTGTGAGAGACTCACATATGGGCTTAAGCCTGTGTTTGTGAGGGCCACTGAATTTAAAATCGATGAACTTAATCCAAGAGGACCAATATTCTACTAAACTAAATTTGATTAAAAATATGATATAAAAAAATGTTCATATTATAGAGAACAAGACAAATAATTGGCTGCAGAAACAGCCAGTTATAATTAATGACTAAAAAAATTGTAAAACTAAAAAGATAGATACACTATAGCAATGCAACTAAATACTAAATTATGAAGAATTTTTTCAATACCTATAATGAGTAATGGTGATGACGATGGACGATCTAATCAAACACATTCAATATCATAACAGTAAACTACACTGGCTACAGAAAATAAGCACTATGGGACTTGGAATCTGAAGGACCACAGACAAGATTACCAAGTTTTACATTCCCTACTTATATACAGAGAGAAGCACGCATTCAGACTCCTCTTGGTCACTTATAATCAACCACTTTTCAACAAGTTGCTTATATTGGCGTAATATGTAATTTTGAAATGTTTTGAGATAGTCAGGTATGTTTCTAAGTATCGGGTAGTGAATATTAGTTGTTGAATATGTTTTATTAGATGTTGAAGTCTGTATAAGGTTTATGTGTGATGTTCTTGTGGTATATCTATGATCTATTGTATTGATAAAAATTTGGTTATGGTGGGAGTGCATGTGAATTGAGGCTGATCTCACAAATAACTGCCTAACAAGTCCTGATATAATTCTCTAGTGTGACATCTGGAACCTCTCTGCAATGCGACCCTAAAATATAGAATTTCGAGAAACTTTTAAAGGCTAAGGAACAGTTTTATAGCATCCCACCATGCAATATATTCCTCACTGCAACATCGACTGTACATATGCAAGATTATAGGAATTACATTCCTGAGCTTCTGTAGATAAGTATATTATTAAGCCCATGGAACAGAAATATTGCTTTATGAATTTTGCTTTTAATGTATGACATGTGAGAGGACCAATTCATTCTGTCATCAAATATTACTCCAAGATATTTATATGTGCAAACCTTTTCAATAAATGGACAGTTGCAGAAACCCCCCCTGTTGAATATTGCAACAATCTAATTCACTACCATTTAAGCCATTATCTGTCCTATTCCTTAATTTTGAGTCCATAAATTTTGTTTCAGCAATATTGAGGGTCAATATATTTTTAGCAAACCAATCCTTTAATCTCTCAAGGTCACTACGAGCCTTATTGTAGACCTCTTCAACATCATTTCTACCTGACAGCAACAATGCAGTGTCATCAGCAAACATATACAGGCTAACTTGTAATCATACTCTCGACAGATCATTCATGTACAACAAAAAAAGGAAAGGCCTCCATACCTGATTGTTTCTAGGCTACTATGCACATCATCGACTTGAATAAACTGTTGCCTATTGCTGAGGTATGACTTGAACCATTCATGTGACTCATAGCAAATTCCATATGAATACAATTGATTTCCTGAGCAACATTGTCCTATCAACCGTGTCAAATGCCTTAGCAAGGTCCATGAAAATTAGTAAGCTTCGCTGGTTACATTCAAAGCTCATATTGATCTCCTCATTCAACCTAAAAAATCTGATATGGTACACTCACACAACCTTCCTTGCTCATTGAACTGTAAGCCTCATTCTTAGACGAGAATAATTTAGGGGAATAACATGATGACAATTGGTGGTAAAATATTTGCAACTACGATCAGACTACTTTATATGTGTATATATAATTGTTTTCAGAGTACTTTTTCCTTTGTGTGAATTGTGAAATTTGATGATTTTTTCAAAAGTCGTCAAAACAGCTGTTCTACAGATGAAATATCTAGACTATGACTGTGTTCTTCTTATAAACTGCTTTACCTACCTACCTCATGCACTAGAAGGAGGTTACAGAGTTCATTTCTCAAGGATGGGGTGGACCCCCCATTAGTTTCCCAGGAAAAAGACTCATGCAAGTTGATAGAGCTGATAAATAACTATACAGGGTATGAATTTGAAAAAAACGGTCAAGTAACTTTTGAGAAAATTATGAAAAACATGGTTTTTTAGTAATTATTTGCCATTTTTCTCAAGAATATTACGGAGCTCTTGCAATTTTCCCAAAAATGAGACTCATGTCAGTTGATAGGGCTTGAAAATAGCTATCCATGATATAAATTTGAAGAAAATCGTTAGAGCCATTTTTGAGAAAAACATGGTTTTTTAGTAATTATCCACCATTTATTCCGCCATCTTGAATTGAATTTTATTGAATTTCTTATTGTCGGATCCTCATGGTATAAGGACCTTAAGTTTGAAATTTCAAGTCGATCGGTTAATTAGGAATGGAGTTATCATGTTCACAGAAATACACACACACACATACACACACACACACACACACACACACACACACACACACACACACACACACACACACACACACACACACACACACACTCACACACACATACACACACACAGACCAACACCCAAAAATCATGTTTTTGGACTCAGGGGACCTTGAAACGTATAGAAAACTTGAAATTAGGGTACCTTAATTTTTTTTGGAAAGCAATACTTTCCTTACCTATGGTAATAGGGCAAGGAAAGTAAAAAGGCATCTGACACATTCCTATCCATTCTAAATCCAAACTGTCTATCTGACAAAATTTCCTTCTCTGTTAGGAATTTGGTAAGCTGGTTTTTGACTACTTTTCAACACTTTTGAGAATACACTGAGCAAAGAGATTGGTCTGAAGTTGCACAATTCAGATTTATTACCTCCCTTGTATAGTCAGAAAACCTTTGCTACTTTGAAAACATGAGGAAAAACACCAGTCTTGAGACTCAAATTGAAAATGTGTCTCAAGGGAACAATGAATAGACTTATATTATCCTTCAGAAAATCAGCAGATATATTATCATGTCCTGGAGCTGAGCCACCCCTTAATTCATTTGCAATCTGTGCTACATTGTGATCGGTTACAGGATGCAGGATGAATTGAGAATTACATACATAGCTCTGAATACTTTCTGAATTCACTCTGAATTCACTTTTGGATCGCATATTCTTTCTCTGATTGTATTTGCCAGAACATCTCTAATTGAAGAAAAATATTTATTAAATTCATCAGCAACTGCTACTCTTATGTCTGTTGTTCCACTAATATCTGGATCATTTGAGAACCCTTCAAAACAAAACTAATCTTTTGTATCTCTCCTGTCTGCTATGCAGACAACTAGAAATGCGAAAGCTACATTCTATTGTAACTTGATCTCCCCAAAGCGATCATCAACTTCATCTCTTTGGCATGCTCTGAGGGAGATTGGGGCTGGCAAGGAGAGGCAGGTACCGACTGTTGCTCACTCACTGGATGATCTCAATGACTTATTCACTGACATCCCTGTAAGTTTGGACCAAGCTCATGCTCACTTTGACTCTTTGCCTGATTTTCATCCCAATGAGGACTTCTACTTCTTCAATGTCACGGAGCAAGAGGTCTTCTTGGCTCTAAAAATACCAATTTCTCAAAATTCTGTCGAGTTGCTGCTGCTGCTCCCTTCTTCATCAATCTTCTGTTGCCCATCGTCGGCGCTTCCTTTTCAGATGAACCAGTATTTGGATTTTTGAAAACAGCCCATGCAGTGTCAACCAAGTAGCGATCGGCCTCCGCTCGTGACTTGTTATCACTATGCTGTTCTTGTTATATTGTGCACTCTACATGCTTTACATTCCTTTATCATCCCTCTTCAATTTTTTATCTAACTTCATGCCCAGCACACAATAGCGATAGTTGGGGGGGTTATGCAATTCAATTGGTAGGGCATGCACTATTTATTGAGGGTGGTTTAGGCGATTCTGCTGAGTTCTGATAAAATACCAGTGCCACATCATCAATGACGATGCATTGATTTTTTGGCTACCATCCTTTCAATAGCAATGTTGAATCAATCCTGAATAGAAAATTTAGTTAACCACCACCACCACCCTCATCAAATATATAACAAAGTTGTAATGTTGTTATTAGTAGAAAATTTTATATACTATCACCTGATGATGGGTTTGTGTTTATACAACTGTTCAATACTGTATAATTGTTGAAAAAATTAGGTATTATCTTAAGCATACCACCTGTCTAGTCCATCATCAAAAAATGTTGTTGTTTTTTAATTCATATTTGATTGAACACATAGTTTTATATAAGATAATATATGTGCTCTATTATTATTATTATAAGCTTTTATGCTTAAATTGCCAGTGCTGCTGCTACTGACATCGTCTGTTCGGTTCAATGGAGGAATATTTTATTAATATAGTTATAAATATTGACACATTTTCAACTCTAATATTGTGTAATGTATAAGTACTCAGTGTATAGTATAAAAGTAATATCAAAGTAATTGTGTGTATTATGAATGTAACAAATATAATAATCAGTTTCATTTCTCGACCTGCTGCTGCTGCCATTGCTGCTGAACTAAGTTTGCGTGCATCCATGTATGACTCAACTGCTGCGCGCGCATCCTTGCATGACTCAAACATGTTCAAACATGTCTGCTGTAAGGTCATTAACCTTTGTCTATAAATAGTCAAGTAGAACAATGATTATACATCAGTTGTGTACAATTGGAAACGCATGCATAGGAAAGTTATCAGAATAATTCAATGTAAGATATATTTATATATATATATATATATATATATATATATATATATATATTATATATATATATATATTATATATATATATATATATATTTATTCACAGATAAAAAAACTACAAAAATTTACAAATGCCACTCTGGAGTTAAATTGTTACAGCTGACACTGTAACAATTCAACTAGAGAGTGACAACCTGGAAAGTGTTTCACATGCATAATAAGGTTGTAGCAAGTATTATTGAAGAAGACAATATTTGCACACGTGATTACTGCTGAAAATTTCTGTGGCAGGGAGGTTTCAATTTCGTCGTCCTCATTTCCCGGTTGTCCTTCATTCACAACTCTTATAATCACACAATCCTGATTATAGGAGCTCACAATTTGCACACCTATAACAGGATATTGCAATATTCCTGAAAAATCTTCAAGTGGGATTGTACAATGACGGGGTTGGTTGCACAACCTGTCTAAAGTTGCAAAATTTAATTCTTCCTGTTGTGAAAATGCTGCAACAACACGTGCATCAATTGCCTTGACAGGAGGTAATCAGTTGAATTGATGATAGCCTGGTGTTCTGGCGGATGTGTTGGCGGTTGCAGGAAGGCATGTGAATGGTGCGAGCTGTGGTGATCCAATGGCGGGGGGAAAGCGGATGAGTATTGATGGACTGGGCAATGATAACAGTTGAGCGGTGGGGGGAGAGCAGTTGAGCTTGCAGGGTGTGGTGGAACAGCTCGCCACTGCCAAGGGCGAGATGTCAATGGAAGAGATGCTGATGGACGAGGTAATGGCTGGGGGGAACACTGACGGACGAGGTGGGGCTGGGGGGAATGCTGTTGGATGAGGTGTGGCTGGGGGAAGCGTTGTGGTTGTTGGAGGAAATGGTGTCACTGGGCTTGATGTGGAAGGGAGCAGTTGGCCTGGCTGGAATGCAGTCTCATCCTTGCTGATATAGAGGATAATTGATCCATCCTACTCGAATAGTGACACAGGTGAAGCTGCAGCAGACTGCAACTCACTTTCCAACATTGCCATCACCCCATCCTCAGTCTATAGTTCTTGAGTGTTTACAGCCTCCATACAGTCTGAAAAACAGAGAAAACTGTTATCCATACCAATCACAATGTAGACTGTTGTAGCAGCAGCAGCATAATATTTTTCTTTTTTCAATTGCTGACTAAAATGTTAACATGAGCAAGAAAGCGATTGTTCATACAATGATGATGATGATGATGAAACAGTGGAGAAAAAACCGGTAAACTACTTTAAAGAAATAGATAGGCTTCACTCATTGTTTAATGATAATATAAACATTTGGCCGCAACAGTATCCAAAACCAAATCATCTGGCTGAAGCAGGTTTCTTTTTTTTAAAGTGTACGATAGAACAAAATGCGTTTCTTGCCAAGTAGTTTTGGAGAATTTGGAAGACAATGATTATGCTATTTTTGAGCATAAAAAATGGTCACTGAGATGTGGCTTCATAAAACATTTTCTTGTTGGGAATATTAGAACAACATCAACTTATCAAAAAACCCAGATTATGAATTGCAATACAAATGTGAAAATTTATTTATGAAAATGGATTGTTTGCCAAAAAATTTCAAACAGTCAGCTACTGACGGTTTTTATTATGGAATTGATTTTTCAAATTTGAGTGGATTTGGTCTTATTTGCAGTGGATGTCATATATATGTGGGCAGAAATATCGATCAATCAATACCAATTGTTTACATATTCAAACATTGGCAAATTGTGAATTTGTAAAAACAAGAGCAATGAGTAGAGAAGAAAGAGAAGAAGAAAAGTAATCTAGGAGAAAGTAATTTATATTCAGTAGTAGCAAGATTTGTATAAGTGAGTGTGTGAATGGAAAACTTACATTGTTTTCGGAGATTGGAGCAGGGCTGTTGCTTGAAGATGTATGATCCATGCTTGTAGCAGTGACAATCCAGCGACGGTTGTGCAAAAACTGATACTGACAGAAGAGCAGATTTTTGTAATTATATATTATCCACTGGATGCATATAGAAGGCAAGAGTTACAAGAAAGTATATCTGTTTTGATGCATATGTTGTATGTAAAATTTAGTACAGCTGTTTGATCCGTTTTAACAGGTCCACCATTGAGGAAAAATAACAGCTAAGATGTTTGAACCTTGCAAATTTCCACAGCAAGAATCAACAGCTGAAACGAAATCAACATCTGCCAAAGTAACAGCTGAGAGAGAGAGAGAGTGTCATTAATTTTGCACTGCATATGCATATAATAATTGCGATAGCTATCACTATGTGAGAAAACAAACTGCCAGACAACAGGCGGCTATATAAAAGCTATGGGAAAGATTGAATTGACACTTGACAAATTTATAGGATATGGTGGTGGATGGAAAGTTGTTACAACTATTTCCCTTGATTTGGATATTATTCCTTATGATCCTTTAACTGGCAGTAATAGCACATATATTGAAACACCTTCTTTTATAAAAGCAGAGAAAGCAATTATAAATGTACAAAACAAAAATGATAGCAAATGTTTTCTATGTAGTGTACTTAGTTATTTTAATTTTAGACATAGTAGTATGACTTTTGATTATCTTGAAGAATTTGATAATACACCAAATTTGACCAGTATAAAGTTCCCTATCACAGTGCATGACATTACAAATTTGAATTACAAAATATGAACATATCCAACACAGTGATTACTTATGATTATAGTAAGAGAAAGTTTATCCTGTACTGTTGTTCAATTTAAAAGCAACATGAACTGAAAATAAATCTTTTACTTTTGTCAAATGATACAACACCGAAAAAATGGCACTATGTTCTGATAAACACACGTCAAGGGTATAATGGTTTGTCACGACTACTGAGCCACCACTTGTCATCACATAATGGACAAGTGTTTATTTGTCCATTTTGTTTCAAAGTTTTATTGTACCAACAAATGATGATGATGATGATGATGATGTGGATGGTGATATAAGAAATAGTTTTACAAGGAAAATACACAAACATGTTGCTTGTGGTTACTCATTTATTATTTTAGATGGATTAGGTGAAATATTTTATGGTCCACGCCTCTATAGAGCTACAAGTGTTGGCGATAAAATTATTGAAAAATTTCTAGATAAAATCATAGCTATAGGTCAAAACTGTTCTTTTGATATGCAACGTGAAGTGCTGATGATTGAACTAAATGAGCAACAATTATTGGATTTTAACAATAGTAAAAACTGTTTTTTGTGCAACAATGAATTCAAAGTCAACAATATTCGATGCAGACATCATTTGCATATGACTGGGATGTATCTCAGTGCAACGCATAAGTCTTGTAATTAAAATGCAAAAGCGCCAAAGTTCTTAAACTGTATTTTTCACAATTTTCGTGGATATGACAGTCATTTCATTGTAAAGGAGTTAGCAGGATGACAGGAGAAAATTCACTGTTTTGCAAACTCATCAGGAAAAATCCTCACAATTACAGTAGATCAGGTAAGATTTCATGATAGCTATCAATTTTTGGGCCCAAGTCTACAGTCTCTTGTCGCCAATCTTGCAAGTGATAGAAAAAACATTCAAACAAATTTCGAAGTAATGTGTAGCATATTCAACAAAAAACACCAACAACACCTTTTATTATGCAAGGGTGTCTACCCCTATGAATATATAACAGATGCAGACAAATTCGAAGAACAACAACTGCCACCGATTGAGGCATTCTTCAGTAGACTTAATAACACAGCATTACAAGTAAGCGATTACAAGCATGCACTAAAAGTATGGCAGGACTTTATTGAAATGTTAGGCGACTATCATGATCTCTACCTTCTCACCGACTGTTTATTGCTGGCAGATATTTTTCAAAATTTTAGGAATGTATTTTTCTTGATTTACAAGCTTGACAAATCTCACTTTGTTTAGTTACCACATTTTTTGTTCAATGCAATGTTATTTTTGACAAAAGTATGCTTGGAATTAATCAGCAATGCTGATATGAACCTGCTTATAGAAACTGGTTTATGCGGCAGCATGTCAGTCATTCCCCTCTGTTGCACAGTAAAGCTAACAATCAATTCATGGGCCGTAGTTATAGCCCAGCTATTGAAACTAGTTTTTTGTTGTATCTTGATTGTACAAGCTTATACTCACATTCAATGATTGCATACAAACTCCTGCAATAGAATTTTAGAACTTTATCACAAGATGGAATTACAGCTTGAGGTGATTTCACAAGTATTGATGATAAAGCAGAAACTGGCTATATAATCGAAGCAGATCTGTCATATCCTGTTAATTTACATGTTTTACATAATGACTTTCCACTTGCACCATTGAAAGATCAACTGCCGGTCAGTCTTCTCTTGGCATATCAAGCAGAAAATGATGTTTGGCACAAGTGTCGGATGCTCACACTAGCGCGATGATGAGATTGTTATCAACACTTCATAATTGTGATCATTATGTTCTCCACTATAGAAAATTGAAACTTTATTCAAGCTTGAACATGAGATTGACTGCTGTACATAGAGTAATTGCTTTTCAATAGTAATACTGGCTTAAACCATTTATTGATTTGAATGCACAACTTAGGAAAGAGGCTAAAAATACATTTGAATGTCAACTATTAAAATTTTTAATTAATTCACTGTACGGTAAGCTTCTAGAAGCTTGTAGGAAGCGAATAGATTTTAAACTAATTACTTGTCAGAAAAAATTGGAACAATTGATCCCAAAACCAAGTTGTAAATGATGGATTGTGTTTGACAATGAAATTTTTGGTGTACAAATGTGTAAAACAGAAATAAAATTAGATTGTCCAATCTATGCTGGTTTTCCTATTCTTGATTTGATTGGATTTACAATGTTCAATTTCCACTACAACATTTTCTTGAAAATGTTTGATCCAAACTGTGTTAAATCATGCATGAGCAATACAGACCCGCTGCTATATCATATCAAATCAGACGATAACTATGCAGTTATCAAACAAAATCTCCAACATTTTGATACAAGTGCTTACTCCACCACGCATTGTTGTTATAGTCAATTGAATCGTGGTGTACCAGGTACATTTAAAGATCTGGAAATTATCTGGATTCATAATTACCGCTTTTATTGGATTATGGGTGGAGCTTCACTCTTTTCAATATGTTCTAGCAGTAGTAGTAGTAGTAGTAGTAGTGGTGGTAGTAAGGATTTAGCAAGTAGTTCTACTGAAATAATAAGTTTCAGTGAACATACTGCTAAGGGTGTACCAAGAATGGTTATTGATAATAAACTGAGGTATGATTTGTATATGAAATGTCTAACAGATAGATTAATATAACATGAATACTCTTCACAATTACATAGTTATTCCCATGATATTCATCAGATAGGATGTGCAAGAATTGCATTATCACCCTTCGACACAAAGAGATATATTGAATCAAATGAGATAGAAGGAAAGCATGGGGACATTATTCAATAGAAAAGAGAAGAAGAAAAGAAGAGAAGAAGAAGAACATGATGGAGGCGGTGGTGGGGGCAGCACCGAGAGTAGAGTTGAGCCAGTAGAAGAGATAGTACCCTGAAGGAGCCGCAGCAGCGAGAGAGTATAGAATCATGGGAGAAGATAGGGTTATCACAACCAGTTGCTGAGTAGAGAAACCGGTCAGTGTCTTATCACGAGCAGCAGCTGCCCAGTGTTGGTAGTGTGTGATGAAGAAGAAGAAGAAGAAGAAGAAGGAGGAAGATTGGTGTTGCCAGGTGTTGAGCCTACTGAACTGTAGCAAGAATGTAAACAACATTCACATGCGCCCATACACACCGCCCATACACACGCACACACAGTCACACTGTGAGCAGTGGGCTAGTAGAACAAATGAAGCCAGTTTATGATGATGAATTTGCAACAGAAAATTGCACAGGAATTACATCATCCAGCACTAAGGAAATTTAACAGATATAATTATATAATAAAAGGAATAAATGGACTCATTCAAATTGATCTAATAGAGATGCCAGAATTTGCTGAAGCAAACAATGTTTATCATTATTTGTTGATTGCTATTAATTTCTTTTCATGTTATGCTTTGGCTGAATCATTAAAAACTAAAACAGGAAAAGAAGTTGTACAAAAATTATCACAAATATTGCACCTGAATAAAGGTATAAAAAATAAACAAAGTGATTTAGGTCTTGAATTTCATAATAAAGATGTTGAACAACTATTCAATAGATAACAAATTAATAATTTAATGATTAATTTTCTGAAATAAAGGCAGCTTTTGTAGAAAGATTAAATGGAACATTGAAAAAAAATTTGTATGAATGACTAACTGCTAGTGGCACACAAAAATGGATAAATATATTGCCAAACATTGTAGATCAATATAATAATACTATTCATTCTTCAATTTGCATGACACCAACCAGTGTTTCACGTCATCATGAAAAACAGTTGATCATGTTACAATTGGAGAAGAAGAATACAGAGCATTCACGTACAGTTTATTGTCCAAAGTTTGCATTGGGTGATGTTGTGTGAATAAGTAAGTTTTGTCAGGTTTTTGGTAAAAGTTCCAGAATAAATTGGTTACCAGAACTGTTTATAATACATGCCATTTATCCTACACAACCGCCAACCTTTGTATTACACAATCTCAATAATGAAATCATACAGGGATGATTCCATAGGGAACAATTGATGAGAATGAAATTATCGCCGTCTGAACAAAATACATATTTGGTTGAACAAATAATACGAAAATTGAAGAATAAATGTCTTGTTAAATGGTTAGGTTTCAATAAGTCAAGCTGGTTAGATAAATCTGATATTATTACTCTGCCTGTACAGAAACTACATGCAAGAAATAGCAAACACCAGTAATCTATTATAATATTGATTCAGATATGATAGAAACATAATAACAGAGGCGGCCCTACTGTTATGTTTTTTGCTGAATGGTGAGATTCGTCTCGTGTTATTACAAGAATAACTGATATCAAAAAATGCTTTTTAGTAAACTTATTCAAAAAAACACAAGCAAGCGAATGTGATGATGATGATGATGATGATTATGATGATGATGATGATGATGATGATGATGATGATGATGATGATGATGATGATGATAAGTTTCATTTAAGTATATGCTCCTATAACAATGTATTTTTGAAAGAAGCAATTCAAAACGGTAGTGGATTTGATGTGGTAGATACTTGTATTCATGCTCAATTTTCTATGTCACTAAACATACTTCACTCACAGATTGAATCAGCAAAGTTTAATTTAGCTAATGATGATGATGATGATTATAAAGAAAACATATTTATTTATATTTTAGACAATATTATGACAAATACAAATCTCAATTAGTGTGTGTGTATGTGTGTGTGTGAGGAACGCTACACTGTATTATGTGACAACAGACATTGTTTATTGATTTGTATTCTTTTGCAAGTAGATGACATTTGTTGTAATAATTGGCTGCAAAAACTCTGTCAGTTATTGTCAACTGTCTTGTCAATCATTATCTATGTAACTAGTAGTGTTAATGAAAGCTGTGTATATCTGATCATCGTGTCTATGTTTTCTTCATTCACAAACCAGTTGTAGTACATCAGTCTTAGCAGTATTAACCAGTAAAGTTGTCATGTAGATGCGTATATGTAAGCAGCAAGCGCAGCAGCAGCAGCAAGAGTTGATAAATAGTAGTTATTATGTCGGTGGCAGCAGCAGCATAAATAGCAATAGTTAACTTCGATAATCTAATTATAGATTCAGAAAAAGCAGGCAGAAATTGTCTAGATAGAAAAAATCATAGTAAGTTTTTACCAAGTTCAGCTAGAATTCTAATTTGTGGTGCACCAAATTGTTGAGAGACAAATGTACTGGTGAATTTGATATTTGATAAGAATTGATTAAAATTCAAAAACTTTTACTTGTTCAGTAAGTCTCTGTATCAGGAAAAGTATGAGTTATTGGATATTGTTTTTTCAAAACTCAATTATGTGAAATATTATAAATCTGACAATATTGAAAGTATACTGCAAGCGAATGATGTTGACAATCATTCGCTGATAATATTTGAATAAAAACATAGATTGTGTGTATTTGATTCGAAGCTATGGTGCAATTTCAAAATATCATATTAGAGATAATGCGAACATGCTCATTATATTTGAGATGTATATGCATAATTTGAAGTTAGTGTATAGAGATTTCGTTGAAACTGATATGACATTCAAGTTGTTCAGAAATCTATGTTCTGATGTATGACAAAGCGGAAATCATAGTTTTATTCCAATTTTCACTGAGTGTAAACCTGATTCTGGTAAATATCGTAATTGTCTCACTAAGTATATTGATCCAAGCTTGTATAGCAGCAACACCAACTAGCATGTATCAATTCTCATCATTTGTTGTTGAGCCAGTGTAGGTGGAAGAGCTATTTTATTATTCTACAAGCAATATGCATAACATTGAATCAAAGAGGAAAAGATACAAACAATCTAGTAGTCGATGCCATGATGTAGTGCAATGTCATCATGCACGGTGCCAACATCATCACCAGGCTAGTGGATTGATTGACAGGATAAAAGGTTTGCCTGAATCAATCATTCATAAACATAATATTGTCAGCTAGTACGATTAGGGAAATTAGTTATGCATTACTACAGAAATCATTAGGATCAATTATCAATCCACTAAAAGAATTGAAATATACACTTGTAAGACAGCATAGGAATGCTACTACTGATACGGTTGACACCAAAAGCAGACTTAAAGAAGAATCAGAGGACGATGATGAGGAGGAGGAGGGGGAGTAGGGGGAGGAGGAGTAGGGGGAGGAGGAGTAGGGGGAGGAGGAGGAGGGGGAGTAGGAGGAGGAGAGAAGGAGGAGGAGGAGGAGGAGGAGGAAAAAGGTGAAATGGAGGAGGAGGAAGGTTGGAATAGATCTAATGTGGTTGATATGTTGAATAGGACAACAGTACATAATGATAGCATTAGTGGAAGGAAAAGAGCATATTTTGATTCCATTGATAAGTATATGCATGAATTTCACAAGGAAAAACTAGATAATTGTATATCTTATGGTTTATGTTATGACAGTCACGATAATCGATAATTATTATATGGGTACTAAGGATAATATTATTATTGACAATGGTAATTTAATTATCGACAATAATAAATATTGTTTAACAGAGGGTTTGTGTGAAGTTCTCTTCAAAAAACAGCCTTACATGAGAATGTACAGCGAACGTGATTTGTTAAAATATCGAAATATATTACAGCTTACATCTGCTCATTTAGATCGGCATGGCTATGTTAAAAGAAATAAAGGCTATAAATCAAAAAATCTTTATTCCCATCAGCAAGTAGTAGTAGGGGGAATACAAAGAAAACGAGGAAGAAAACAGGTGCTGATGCTGTTAGTGGTATGGGTTTTATGAGAAATGAATCTAATTGTTGACAATATGTTTATTGGGATGATCCAAATGAATTGATTGACAGATTAAAACTCCTAATTTCATCACAGCAGGCAGGAAATAGTTCACATACTGTTGAAATGGTATCTATTATTGAAGAACATAAAGAATATGGTATTATATTGGGTGGTGGTGGTAGTTAGTATGTGTTCAAGACTTGACAGAGATGGCAAGTAGTGGGAGTGGCAGTGTGAGTACAATGATCGCTTGAGTCATCTTACAGCAGCAACTGCAGCAGCAGCAGCAGCAGTAAGCAGTGGTTGTGAATCAACATCATTAGTGGCAGCAAGTAGGAAATTTTTAGACAGTAAACTACTTGAAATATCATCGAATATATTCAATACAGTCTGATCTATTATTGGTTAACAGACAATACTTGGACAGTAAATTACAGGAGATTTCAACAAATATATTCAATAAACTGCAGTCTGATCCATTGCTGGTTGACAGAAAATACTTGGACAGTAAATTGCTTGGAACATCATCAAAAATATTCACTAAAGTACAGTCTGATCAATCGTTGGTGAACAGAGAGTACTTGGACAGTAAATTGCTTGAAATATCATCAAATATATATACTAAATTCCAGTCTGATTCATCATTAGTAGATAGAAAATATTTAGACAGCAAATTACTTGCAATTTCAACTGAAATATTCCAAAAACTAAAGTCTGATTCAATTACTAAGAAAGTGTTTGAAAGTAGATTACATACAATATCTAATATATTGAAGGATATGGCAAAGCAAAAAAAAAATATTGATTTACAATTAAAAACACTATCAAAATCAATTATTGATGAAATTAGGGTAAAGTATGCTAGTAGGTCATTGTTCGATCAAAAATCAGATGAATTGAAGTCATTATGTGAACAACAAAGTAAGAACAATAGTTTGAAACATGTTAATACAGATTTGCTGGAAAAGAAATTGACAGATTCAAAAGAGAGTCTACTCACACAAACTAAACATCACTTTATTAACAAGCAAGAGTTTAATCATAAATTACTCAAAACACGAATTGTAATTTATGGTATGTTTGTAGATATGCAAAAGTAACTTGATAGTAAACATTTAGCATCAGGTGACAAAATAAGAGTTGACATTATGCAGATGATTATGAGGGGTGAGGATTTTCAGAAATATTTACAGTTGAACAGTTATTCAACTTTTCATACTATTTGATTGCTCAATATGTCAAAAAGAGGTACATATTTGACATGATTGAAGCTAGACAGCATAATTTGGATTCTGATCAGGTACAAGAGTTGTTTCTGAAAAGAATGTTCAGTGGTAGGAGACCACCAAATGATGCAATATGAAAGAAATATGACTGGGAAGGAAATGACCAGTTTCATTTTGCCACCAGTAGTAATATGGGGTTTAAAAATATCAAATATCTGAATGTTCAAATATCTGAATATTTAAATTTTTATGCTAGCTGTTGGCAAGCCTGCAGGCTGCCAGCAGGTGTTATAGAGGTGACAGGTGTGACTGCACCTGGTGGTGGTCAACAAAGATGGTCAAAGGGGTGGCTGGTTGGTGGAATTGGAGGGGTTTGGACCAACTGCCTTCCTATTGGTGGGGTACAAAATGGCCGACTGGGTTGTGGAGGGGGCACCTGCTTTCCTATTGGTATGAGTGGGGGTCAAATGGCTGTCTGTGTTGGTGAGGGGGAGGAAAAACAACTGCCATTTTGGACACTTCCTCCTGCCTTCCTATTGATTGGGGGAGGGGCTTCAGTAGGGGGCAGAATGACTGAGGGGTGCCGGATGGGTATGAGGAGGGGGGAAAATCTGCAATTTTGGACATGCCCTCAACCAATTGGGAGCCAGGGGGTGTGGCCAAAATGGCCAACACTGTGGCCGTGGTTGTGAAGTGGGCTGAGGGGGAGGGTTCCAGGCCACGCCCCTCGACTCCTATTGGTGTTGTGCAGAACTCTCAAATGTACACTACTTCTCCATATCCTCAGTTAATGTGAGATCAGCTTCCCATTTTCTTTCCAAATACCATTTCATAAGGTGTGTATCCAATTGATTCGTGCTCTTGCGAATTGTATGCCATATTCACCATGGGAAGCCACTCATCCCAGTCACCTTGATTCTTGTTGACATAATTAATCAACATTTTTGATAAAGTTCTGTGGACTCTTTCCATTCTACCATTACTAATTGGGTAATAAGCTGTTGTTTGTAATTTTCTTATTCCTGGAAGTTTGCACATGGATTTCATCAGATCAGACATAAAATGAGTTCCTTGATCAGTAATTAATTCCATTGATACGCCGATTCCCTGTTATCAATCTCTGTATCAGTGCTTGTGCAATAGTCTCAGCAGTCTGATCCGGTAGGGCAATTAAATCCCCATATCTAGTAAAATCATCAATTACTGTTAGGATGTATCTGTTACTTGACTTTGATAACAGAAGTGGACCCAGAATAACACATGACAATCTGTATCCAAACTCGGTCACTTCTTTAAATTCTCCTAAGAGTGCTTTCGATTTTCCGTAATCTGTTTTTTTACTACATTCTTCACACGCTCTTATAAAATTAGTTACATTATTCTTCATTTTGGGTCGATAAAACTTTTCTTGAATTCTTACAATTGTTTTCTTAATGCCCCCATGACCGGCATAAGGAAGATCATGGTGGAGACGAATAACTGTCTCTCAAAGGCTTCTTGGCATAACAATCAACTCCTTATCATGTTTCTTGAAGTGAATGATCCCTTCTGGACTCAATTTGAAACTAGGATACTCTCGCAGGCGCTAACACTCTTCGTCTACTTTCTGCTTCTCTCTTATGATTTCCAAGTCCAACAATGGAAGATTGTCAACTGTATTCTTGTATATAACTCTGCTTAAACAGACGGCATTCGAGTGTTTAACACCAGGCCTGTGAATTACTTCATAATTGTACTCAGCTAACTTCAAAGCACATCTGGTTAGTCTACTTGATGGATCTTTCAGAGATAAAAGACACTTGATAGCACTATGATCGGTATATAAAGTAAATGATCAACCATAGAGGTAACATCTGAAATATTCAACAGCCCACACAACTGCTAATAGCTCTCGCTCTGTTACACTGTAATTTTGTTCAGCTGTATTGAGTTGTCTAGATGCATATGCAATAACATGTTCAACTCCATTGATTTTCTGAGCTAAAATTGATCCAATTGCAAAATTACTGGTTTCTGTTCTAAGAATAAATGCTTTTGAAGAATCTGGATGGATAAGGAGTGATTCTGTGATTAGTTTTTCTTTAACTTTCGAGAAGTGGTTCCACATTCTTCATTCCAGTCAAAATGTTGATTCTTTTTAGTTAAATTTGTAAGCGGTTTGGCGATTTTGGCGAATTTTGGAACATGTCTCCCATAATAACTGCATAAACCTACAAAACCACGAATCTCTTTTTCATTTCTAGTTGGAGGAAACTCTTTGATTGCTTCAATTTCCTTAGGACATGGCTTGATTCCATCTCTGTTGACTATGTGACCTAGAAAACTTATTTCTAGTTTAGCAATTTGACATTTTTCCAATTGAACACTCAAATTTACTTCTCTAAATCTATCCAATACATCTGCAGTATCATCAGTGTGCTTATCTATTTTAGGGCTGAATATTAAATTATCATCCATGTACGATAGGCATGCTTTTCCTTCCAATCCTAACAAGGTAGAGTCTACAAGTCTTTGAAACATAGCTGGTGAATTGATAAGTCCCATTGGCATTCTTGTATAGATTCATAATGTCCATCAGGAGCACTGGAAACAGTTTTTTCTTGACTCTCAGGGTTCATTTTGATTTGAAAGAATCCAGAATTCATATCAAGTGCTGTGAAATATTCGCTACCAGTAGAGCCAATATGAGATTTTGAACGCACTTTTTTGCTCGAAATCCCCCTCCTCCTCTCCTCCCTCACCCATACCACCTTCCCCCCTCTACCCCTAACCCATCCCACCTCCCTCCTCCCACCCCTTCCCCAAAAGGTTGGGGGGGTGTTCTAAAAATAGATTTTCCCTCTCACTCACTCTCTCTCTCTCACCCTCTCTCTCTCTCTCTCTCTCTCTGTGGGGGTGTTATAAAAATAGATTTTCTTCTCCCCCTCTCCAAGTGAGGACGAGGGGGATGAAGAAGGAGAGATAGATATCTCTCTCAAATAGATTTTCCCTTCCCTTTCACCAGTATGGGGGGTGGATATCGAAAGAGGGAAAAAATAATTTCCCTTTGAGGGGGAAAAATTCCCACTCTACATCTAATGCTATAATGACAGATTAAAGTGAATTGAGAAAATTCCCTATCTATCTCTCTACATCTAATGCTATACTGTCAGATTGAAGTGAATTGAGAAATTCCCTCTCTCTCTCCCTCTCTACATCTATTGCTATACTGTCAGATTTAAGTGGATTGAGAAATTCCCTATCTCTCTCTCTCTCTCCATATCTATTGCATCTCTCTCTCTCTCTCTCTCCACATCTATTGCTTAATAATCTATTGCTATACTGTCAGATTAAAGTGAATCCTTATCTCTACAATAATCTAAGTTCTATAATATCCATATTATGCTTGGTTTCCAACTGACAGTCAAGAGTTCAATCAAACTGTTTATCAATATTATGCATGTGTAAAAAATTGAGCTCTTTTGCTGTACAAACATCCCAGTCGTTATTGTTGAAGTGTTTTCTCCGACAATATGTGAGTATAATTGGAATGAGCTAGCATATCTAAAAATACCTACATATTCTCAGACCTATTTCACTCGGGGGTGGGGGCTATCTTAATACTCAACGTCTATAGTTACCATGAAACTGTCTTAAGAATAGGCGATTCCCACTCGCATTCAATTCCCATGAACAAGAATCGAAGCTTCTGATGTTATCCTCATTCAAAACCACTGAATATTCTTTCGGTAACTTGATAGTGTGTTTAAAGTCACCTTCACTATCAATATCGATAATTTTAAGGTGAATTTCGCCATTATCGGCAAATATTACCATTGTTACTACAAATCAATCAAAAGGATAAAACTCATAACTCCAATCAGCTAGTGGATTTGCTTCTACAGAGAACTCATTGAAACTTCTCCAATCAAAATAGTGAGACATTATGTGAACTTGTCACCTCAAGTGTTTAGAGTGAAGTGACATGCACGCCCATGCTACGCCCCCTGTGGGTGAATGTTTCCCCCTTCCCAAATTCTATAGAAAAGAGTGTTTGCCTTCATATAACTCCTACATAAAACTGTTACATTCAATCATAGACACATGAAAAAATGTATAGTCTGATTTATCATCTTGAAGTAGCATGTGTTAGCAAGAAAACCGTTAAAGTTCACTGTGCTCCAAATTTCTCCCTCATTATGCCAAGTGTTATCCTTTCACAAGATTTTATGTTTTTGGAGATAATACAAAGCCTTTATACTGGGCTAAACCAATTCTTGTAGTTATTATTTCCACAACCTGATTTTCGGAAAGGTTATGTTTCTTAGCCTCTATCCAATTCATATTAAAGCCAATGCGTGCATATCCGCTGACGATATTGTAAGCTATCTTATGGATGAATGAATCAAGATAATCTATGAATGCAGCCGAACATTGCAGTCTCATAACAGACACCTCTTCCCAATTTTTAATTGCCTCAGCTATTTCATCACGAGCGCTTTTCACAGCGACTTCCATCTCGTTTTTCTTAATAAAATCTCCTATATCATTTTTAGTTGCATACTTGTCTGCAATTTGATCAATCAGAATAGCAATAGCATCTTTTGTAATGAATTGTTCAATACCATCCATAATATTAGCTTTTATTGCACTCACCATTTCAGATAATCGTTTTTCAAACTCTTCCTTTGTTAATGAAGAACTAGTCAATTTCTGCAAAGTAGATTCTAAATATTGCTTATCAATTGGGGATGGGTGTGTTTCATTTACTTTAGTAAAAATTTCTGTACTAAGCTGTTTTAATTTAGTATTAAGGTAGTTTCTGTCCAAGACATCCAAATTCTTAATTTTATCTGATATGGCTTTCAATTTCTCATCTAAATAACCTTTATCAACTTCATCATTGTTAATACTGTCCAACTGGGATGAAAAGCTGTCTGTTAAAGTTTTCACTTCTCCTAGAGCAGATTCTAAAGTTAAAGTTCTCTCTGCAATAGCTTTATCAATATTGGCACTAAAATTTTGTAATGAACTTAGAATATGTTCTCTTTCAATTATGCTCACACCGATATTCTTAGTATTTTCCGAAACAAGTTTTGTTACTTGTGGATCTAAATAAAATTTCACAGCTTCGCTGATTCCTTGCTGATTTATCGATTCAATTATTTTCTGTGTTATCGAGTCAATATCACACTTAAGATTAGCACTACTAGGTGTATCAATTCAACCGAATCGATGCGAAGTCATCGTAACACTAAACAATTAGTTTTGCTTCTTTTAGCTCTTCAATTATAGACGCGATCTCAAGATCATGTCCAGTGTTGCCAGAAGCTTTTGAGGAATAGAGTAAATTTAATGTTTCCACTAATTCATCAAAATTATCAAAGTATTGATAAATTCCATCATGAGAATTATTTTTTGCAAATTTCAATAAACCCCATCCCTTCTTTTTACTAATTTTTTTACTGGGAAATAACTTCTGAATCATTTGCGATTCAATTCCTTAATTACGTTTAACATACCCTCTTTGATCTAGATGTATGCCTGTAAGTGTTGAGATTTTTTTATACTTATCCAGATCTCTCTGATTATAAAGATTCGAATTCAGTCTTGAACTGAATAATAACTCAAGTAGACCATGTGTTATACGAAATCTTACATTATAAATATCTATATAACCGTTATCGAATATTACTTGGTGATTTCCAATATAATACACATCATCTTTGGAATTGTATGAAATTCCATAACTAATTGAATTATTCAATTTTTCCGCATGAAACGTTTTTAGGTATTGTGACAGCACCTCATCGTTTTTACTAGAACCAAGTAAACTGTTTTCAAATTTAGTTGTGCTCAAAAGATTCCCTGTTGAGCTCCCATAGCTTTCATCATAACTCGACTCCCCCTCCTTCTCATCATATAGGTAAGAAATCACCTTGCTATGCTTTCAACGAAGGCTGTTTCAACGACCCCCACTCCTCCTACCCCTGTCACATGATCACACACCATATCACATGACCAGTCTTTGTCAGCATCCAAATCTTGTATCAATAAGTCTGTATGACGTCATTTCTCAACTATCTTAATATAAATACCACTGCATTGATCTGTATTCGTTCAGTTTGATAGTGTCAACGGTGGAGTAAACATGGATACTTCTAAAGTGTTTAATGTGCCTATGCTCTGTGGTAATAAAATCAAGCCTACCAATGAGCGGTTTGGTTTGTGGCTCCTATCAGAAAACTTGTGCAATGACAACCTTGTGACAGACATTGGAAATATTAATTACACTGCTGGGGAAGAACTGTTTGTGCAGGATGACTCAAATCTTGTGCCTATTACAGAACCTTTCAGTGACAATATAATGCTTGTGAAAATCTGTGCTTTGGATGATTGTGAGGCAATGGATAAGAGATGTTTTGTTCTAAAAAAGGATATATGTGGTGCATTCAACTTATATTTGAGAGGCAAATTCTCATATGGATAATACTCGCTGTTCAAATATACTTTAACATTGTAAATACCACAGCTATCGAAATTAGATATTGATTTTTAATTTTATTCTTACGATTGGTTTGAAATGCAATTATAACATATTTTGGACTATCAAAAATCGATGTGGTGCGGACTGCCCAAGAATGGTTAAGTGAATTTTGCAAATTTGGTAATTCACAAATTTCCCAATGCCGGAAACCTAATTTCAGTGGGGTGTCTCAAAAATTTCAGTCTTATGTGATCTTCTAAAGTTATATAGGGCATTCTCCATTGCAGTTTTGTAATTTTCACACTAGCACTTGTTCCAGTTGCGGACTCAACGCAATTTAGGTCTGTCGGTGACCTCAATAAGACAAGTTCCTGTTTCAAATTTAAAATTATTCTTTGAAAATCTTCAAAAAATGGGAGGATTAATTTCAGCTGTACACAGGAAGTGAATTTATTATCTGTTAGCGCATATCCTGCTCTGTCGAAACCAGCCAAGTGATATGTGTTCTCATCGAGCGTATTCTTCACTAGTACAGCTTTAATTGTGGATGTTAATCCAATCAATCTTGATTTAGAAATTTGCTGACCTGCTTATTCATATCGTATTTCGTCAAGAAGGTTGCCAATTACGTTACTGCTTAATTTATAGTCTGCCGCAACTGGTGGATCAGCCGGCTCTGTTCCCGGTTTTGTACAGCTAACTGTTCCCTTAATAAATATAAATGATTTGCAAGGTAAAGAATAGACATCTAAAGAATTTATACCAATACGTGCCTCATCAGAGTTTTTTATTTCTTGTCCCGAATAAACTGTATGAGTGTGAAATTGGAATTTGGTTATATCATTATAAAACTGAAGCTCTGTCTCCACGTCCAGAATTTCACTGATTGCGCCTCCTCCTCCTAACATTCTGCCAATCAACTATAAAACCTAACTTTTCTAATATTCTCACACTTTTAGCCGACAAAGCACGTTTGTTTTTAGGTGTTGATGCTCTCATGTTTGTCTCTCTAATGACATTGTGTGTACACGTCTTATTTGAACGTGGATTGAAAACAAGATAACCCATTACGTTTACTTTTGTTTTCACATATGTGCAACCTAATTGTAATTGTATCTCAACGGAAATCAATAAACGGTCTGTTCTGGTCTTTTACCTTTACATTCATAGTTTGAATTCGATGAGTATTCGAAGGTACATAAATAATTGGTGATGGTACTTCGTTTATTAAATAACCACTAGGAACCTTTGGCAAATATTCGTAGATTATATGTTTTTGTTTTCCGTCAGAGTAACTACCACATGCTAAATTACACTCGAGTACAAAACTACCAATGCTTGTTATGTTAACCAAATGCTGGAAATAATGCCATTTATTTGCTTGCAAAACAACATTATCAAAACCAAGTATCTTACCAATCGAATCAGTACGTGTTAAATCAATGGCTTTATCAGAATGAATTTCAATCTCCATAGACCTGAGACCAGAGTTTTGCCATTCCATAAGGGTCGATTGAGCAATAGCCATAGAGATTTCGTGATTGGTGAGGAAAAAATAGAAATTTGTAAAAAATATAATTATTTAGGAGTAATATTCCAATCCTCAGGTAAATATACAGAGATGTGCAAACGCTCAATTGATAGAGGTAAAATTGAATCAATATTGGCTGTCAACATTTTATCCAAGGTGAGGTCTGAGAAATGGGAGGGGAAAATGAAATTATTAGATATGGTTATCATACCATCGAGTTTGTACGGGTGTGAAGTGTGGGGTTTCGGTTGTGAGCAAGCTGTGGAAGCTGTGCAGTTGTTCTTTTCGAAGCGCTTGCTTTTGCTGGTGCGTACAACGCCGAGTTGGTGTGTTAGATTGGAGGCGAATAGACCAAGGCTCAAATTTCATATTCTCAAAAGATGTCTATCTTGGCTGATAAGAATTGCGAACATGCCGGAGTCCAGATACCCTTTCATTTGTTATCACCTACTGTTGAAAACCAACTTCAGTTCTAATTGGTTATCTATTGTTCAGAGAGAGATGGATTTGTTGGAGTTTCAAAATTTAAGGAACGCTATTGAACTATATAATAGTAGAGAGAGAATTCTTGAAAGATATGTAATGAAAATAATGGATGAGGATAGATACTTGGCTCAGAATTCGCAAAGTTCTCCTTTTTATAAATTGTTTAATCCCGAATATCAACTAGGAGAACAGCTAATGTATGATCTGCCAATAAAAATGATTCGTTGTATGACACAGTACAGAGTATCAAACATGAGTACATTCTTACACATAAACAGTCAGAGATATCAGCTTGATGGAGAGAAAATTTGCCCTGCCTGTGATTTAGATTTTGAGTCGTTAATACATTTTCCATTGATTTGTCCGGAATATGAAAATATTAGATTGCAGTATATTTACCTTATGTAAATAATGTAGTTCAAAATTTAGACAAATTGATGGTACTTTTATCTAACTCTAATGATGAGAAAATCAAACAGGTATATCAGTATACTGTGAAAGCACTTATCAAGAGAGAAAATATGGTGTCGACCACCGATAGATAAGCATGATAATTACGATAGTTATCAGTCACTGCCAGCCTTAAGATATTATAGGTTAGATGTATAGAGGTATTCATGTTTTCAATCTCTGTTATTAGTCATTCTTACTTTTCTGTACTTGGTTGGTGGCATTATGATTGGTTTATCATGTTAAAATATAGATGTAAAAAAAAAATATTTATATATACAAAAAATTATCTATATTCATGTGTATATGACTCAACTTATTTGTATGGCAATAATTGTCGAAACAAATAAAATGATCTATTATTATTATTATTTGCTTGCAAAACAATATTATCAAAACCAAGTATCTTACCAATTGAATCAGTACGTGTTAAATCAATAGCTTTATCAGAATGAATTTAAATCTTCATAGTATTTGTGTTTGCACGTATAATTAGTTTATTCTTCTTCTCATCAATATTCAATTTATTCTTTGAAGATTTTATTATATCCTCAACTTCATATGCACCCGTATCCAGCTCAATTAATCTATCACCATATTTGAAGCTGGAATTTGTTCCTTTGTTAACGTTTGCGATACTATTGTAACTACAAAAATTAATCAATCCAATTTCCCATTCACGATTTTTATCCAATTCTATAATTTCTTGTAAATGTTCGTGGAGGTTACTTGTGTTAGATCCTAATGTAATGTGATGTGTGTTCAGCACAAACACTTGATTATAACTGACTTGCAAGAAACAATAACGTAAGATGACCACAAAAATCACTATATAATGGTTGCATGTGCTCTACATTATAAAATATATTTACTCCAATCTCTTTTTTCTAATATTTGTCCAATTCGTATGGCGGTTGTAAATTTCTAATTGGATCAAAATACCAAACATTAGAGCCGACTTTTTTATATGAAACCCAATGTTTGTCATCCTCGCTTTCCCTTGCTAAACTCACAATGCCATTCTCCTTTTTTAGAATTTTTTTGGGTAATGCATCTAGCATATATATACCTTTTAGCTGCATCTGTAATAATTTCAACCAATCAATCAAATCATAATTACTCAATTCTCCTTCAATATTCATGTCTTCTTCTTCTTCTTCTTCTTCTTCCTACTCTTCTTTGTTGTTCTACGTTTCTTAACTTGTTTTTGGGGGAATAAACTCACTCCATATGATGATGGTGGTGGTAAAGAGGGTGGGATTAAAACTCTTCCCCCACTAGTTATTTGAGGGAAAGGTTTCAAAAAATACCCTTTTCCTGCAATATGCTCTTTCAATCGAGCTATAGCTTTGCATCTAATATCATTACTATAATTTCTCCTCTCATCCTTCCTCTTCTTCTTCTTCTTTCTGAAAGACCCACCAAACGCTGCTTTAGCTTTCATGTTTGTCGATTTTTGAATATGTCCCACGCTGCATTCGCTAGAGCTCTGTCAGCTATCGCTCGAGTTTTATTATCGCTTTTTTGTGTATACACTATATCATGTACCTCAAAGGCTATATCTAATGAATTTATACCTTGATCACCTCTCTTTAACCTTCCATTAACCTTCGTGCCTGGCCCGCAATACTGATAGCCAGGAATGTGAAATTTCATTTTGTTGATTGTCAATGAGCTTTTTTAGAATAGTGGATGTCACATTACCTGCTAAACCCATCACACCCTTGAAAACTTCTGCCTCTGAACTCAAGATTCCTCTACCTTGTTTCCTCGAACTTTGCTTTCTCCTACATACCATTCTCTTACCTTTCAACTCAATGGTTGAACATTAACTGAAGTTGATTAATTAATTAATCATTACACCAACTTAATCAAAAGAAAATTGAATTGGTTTAATTTTCAATCGAGTTGGAAATGAATTCACACACTATCAGATTGCTATGTGCTTATAACATTGTTCGAATGATAAGAATATTATTTCAAATAACAAATCTGAAAAGGTGAACGCAATTTGAAAGGGGGATATGATGTCATTGCACCTGCCCATATCTGTAGGAACGCGTGCCAAAACAGATGTGGGAGAGAGCGATGCATCAACTTACCAAAGCCGCTTGGCTGTATGTGTGTGTGTGTGTGTGTATGTGCATGTGTGTGTCTGTGTGTGTGTGTAGTAGTAAAGATGTTTGGCTCTGTGCATGCTCGCAACAAACTATAAAAGGGGAGCTCAGCTTATTTACATATCATTCACAACAGAGAGCAAGCACGTGAAAGGTGAACCATTCTTCTGTGTTTCTACTATTCATTGTGAACTTATCAACAAGTGTAAACAGGTAAGAATTGAAAACAATTTTTTATCAAATATGTACACAATTTATTCACTACTAATACTACTTTAACACATACATCTATACAATTCGTAACACATAAGTCAACGAATTGTATAGATATAGAAATTGTTAATGCTTAACAATTTTTATATCTGTCCAATTCCCCGACTTATATGATACTAGCAATACCAAATTTTTACAACTTTTATTAAATTGTTCTATTTTTTCTGCATTGATGCAGGAAGCAAATCGCTGTGGTAAATATACCTTGCACTGCGATTTGCTTCCTACATTCCTAATTTTTAAAATAACATGGCACTCATGTTTATTACTGTCCTCTCTCGCACTGATGATGGGGTACGGTACATCCTCCTTTAACTCTTTAAGCGGTACCCAGGGTTTGGGCGCGTCTTGATTGATGAGCTGAACAAAGTCCATCTCATCCTCCTTCTCCTCCACCCGCTGCACCTCCTTCATCAGGGGGACAAGTGATGAGTTGTCCTCCACCGTACGTTTCTGTTGGAAAATATTTGATTAGTGTGTTATTTGTTTCAGATTATCATCAAATCAGATTCGTCAAATCATACTAGAGAACTTGATCAATAGATTCACTACACAATCTCAAAGTGAGTAATAATTTATACATGAGCGATTACTTTAACACTAATATCTCGTAATTCAATTATATCTTTAATCAGTTCAAATAATATTTCCTTGCTATCAAATAATTCGTGCATGAGCGATTACTTTGAACAATAATATCTTGTAATTCAATTAAATCTCTAATCAGTTCAAATAATATTTCCTTGCTATCAAATAATTTATGCATGAGCAATTACTTTAAACACTAATATCTCGTAATTCAATTGTATCTCTAATCAGTTCAAATAATATGTCCTTGATATCAAATAATTTATGCATGAGCGAATACTCTAAACAATAATATCTCGTAATTCAATTGTATCTCTAATAAGTTCGAATAATATTTCCTTGCTATCAAATATTTTATGCATGATAAATTACTTCAAACAATAATATCTTGTAATTCAATTATATCTCTAATCAGTTCAAATAATATTTCCTTGCTATCTAATAATAATAATCAAAGACTTGTATGTGTACAGATTTTTTCCAATGATCGATTGTTTTATAAAAAAATATGTACACATACAAGTTAATAATATTTGTTGAAACTAACCTTTGTTTGTGAGAAGATTGTCTCGTCCTCGTCACCGCCAACCTCAGCCTCGTCAAACACCAACCTCCTCTTCCCCTGCTTCTGCTTGATCTTGTTGCTCAGCGTTGTTAGCACCACACGCTGCGGTGCCCAGGTAGCAGGTGGAGTCAAGTGCTGAACTGGGCTGTCACCCAGCACAATCTCACCCGGCAATGGTGGTTCCACGGTGAGCGGAGAAGGAGCAGGTGCAGCAGCGGATGCTTTGGCAGCGAGGGCAGCTTTCTGTTGCCAGTAGTTGAGGATACGCTCATGTGGTGGTGGGCTATCTGGGAGGATGAATGAGGATGAGGTTGATGATGATGATGAACTCATCTCGTATGATAGTGAAGTAGAGCACACTCAAATCTGACTCTGATGTGAATGATAATTTTGCTCACATTACATCTGTTTATATAGCATGCATTTCTCTCCCTGTTCCAGACTCATGCAAGTGAGAGCCACACGTGCTAGAAGGTGAAAAAAATTCTCCCCCAGGACTCAGCATGGGGGCAGTGCCTACTGAGTGAGACCCACACGTGCTACAAGATGAAAAAAATTCTCCCCTAGGACTTGGCATGGAACAACACCTGCTGCTATATCTTCCCACATTGTTATCAATAACATTCAGTTTTGTAAGTATTCTCTCCTATCATAAAAAACCGTTACAATCACTCAAACATTCTATATTTTTGAATAGCATCCTGCCTCTTGTGATGCTTATTGATTTCTAATATTATCAGTTATAAAAAATTTCATTGTTTTCACAGCATTGGAGTGCTCACCTCACAACTCGGCTTCCAACGTCATAAGCAGTTGAGCTCTCCTCAAGGCAACATACCTGAGAGGTTACCACACAATCCGAAAAGGAAGCATAGCCGGATAGCCATCTATATCTGCACATCTATAGCCGAGGAGATACCTGTCATTCACGCATCAACCAACACATGTAAGTACATTTTTACTTTGATTTTATCATCTGAGGGGAGTCGGAGGAGAGGAGAATTGTCCTCTGATGACAAATTATTGTCATCGGAGGACAAACTTGTCCTCAGAGGGGAGGATTTTTGTCCTCGGAGGGGAGGATCTTTGTCCTCCGAGGACAAAAAACCTTCCACAGCATACTGCATGCATGTGATTTTAGCTCATCTTTATGATATGCTTTATCTGGATAATCTTCTCCTCCCCCTCCTTACTCACACTCTTCATATAAACAAAACTGTAAATGTATTACTTTTTCAAATGGATTTTCGATAATATATTTGCAATAGACACATAGCAGATAGTGATTTTTATGTAAGAAATAACTATTTCTCGCAAAATAGTGTGCTTTATCAGATAATGATTAACAATAGTCACAATGTAGATGACGATGATGATTCTCAAAATACTCTCCTTGAACAGATGAATCTTCTACACGATTAAAAGTTTAATATCTTTCTTCATATTGACGTAGAATATCATTATCGAAATTCTCCTCTTCAATTGTTATATTATCTTTCCTTCTCAATGCACAGTTCGACTGTACCTTGCATGTTCTATTGCTGGTATGTCACTTTCTTCCCATTTTCCCAAAAAAATTGAACAAAATACACAGCGCACAATGTCTGGTACACATGCGAATATAAATCCCTCTTTCGTCATGTTTTCCACCAACAAATGCTGAGAAGATTTTGTCCATCTTTTATCGAAAGTTAATAATCTTAATCTTTCATGCAACATTATCTGTTGTTGAGATAACATTTTCACACAGCATTCTACTACCAATGCTAATTCACAACTGATTTAAAAACATGCAGTTGTACTCTATCACTCTAATTCTATATCATCCTGATCGTTATTCTTTCATTATTCAGAATCTTACATCGTCATCATCAACATCATCATGCCAAGGGAACAAAGACTACATGGCGTGAATTCCAGCACAGTCCGCCATCGTATTAACATCGAGGATCCCGAACAAATCAGCATCGAGAACGTGTTCGAGAGATCGAAACGATATGTTTTCGACATAATTAGGGAGCATGCGGCACAGCATGATGGCAATGTAAAATGGTTCATTGTCTTTAATATTTTATTGTATAAATTAGTGGTGATGGATGATGAGGTTAGCGAGTCTGTCTGATCTCTCGTCAATCTTCATAGTTACTCCAACATAGCGCTAAACATGTTTGAGTATTATGAAGATATTAATGATCATTCCATGTTGGCTATAAGAAAAATCCTGTCATCTTTTGAGAACTTTGTTCGACATGGCAGTGGTTGGGTGTTAAAGAAAATTGACTCACTGGATTTGAACGAGATTAAATTTAATCCAATATTCACATCCAGTTTCATTCAAACACCCCAGTTTCTTAAAAAAAATATATATATTATAAATGTCAAAAATCTGTCTGACAAAAAATGCTTTTTATGGTCAGTCCTCGCATATTTCCATCAGAAACCAACGTACTCACGCTTGACTGTAAAGTATTTGAGCAAGTTTGCTCACACACTTAATGGGTGGTGTAAATTTTCTGGTGACGACATGTGATATTAAGAAATTTGAAATACTGAATCCAGATATTGCAATTCACGTCATCGCGTATGACAACAAAAAGTTTTTTCCCTACCGCACAAGCATTCTCCGCACTCGTAAGCATCAAATTAACCTTTTAATGCTGAAAGCCAATGCAGGAAAAACACATTTTTGTTCAAATAATACCGCGAACGGTAAAAACGGATTATTGTGTCTTCTCTCCCACCTTTCAAAACACAACGGTCAAGTACACATTTGTAATCTCTGTTTTCATAGATTCACATTGAACAAATCCAAAAATTCTGATGGCAAAGCAAATTTGATGAAACATGAACAGCTTTGTTCCAAGTTTGAATCACAACGTGTTTCATATCCTAAATGCGGAGACACAATTAAATTTAAGAAACTAGGCGCAACGTTGAAGAAAAAGTATACCATTTACGCTGATTTAGAAACTTACGTTGTTAATATCGATAATAATGATGTTGATGAATCCGATTCCGATGAAATTACTCATAGCTATACAAAGAAAACAGCGCTGCAACATATTCCCTGCGGGTATTGTTTTGTTGTTATCGATGTGAACGGGGAAATCGCTTACGGATTAATTTCTTCAGGAAATTACAGATCTTGGTGACATTTTGTATGAGGATATGAAACGTGAAATTCCGATGCAACATCAATCCAAAAGTCAAGAGCGCGAATTTCAAAATTTGGTAAACTGTGGGCTATGCGCTGAACCCTTCTTAGACACCGATATTAAATGTCATCACCACGCGCATGGAACCGGAAATTACCTATGTGCAGCCCATGTTTCTTGTAATTTATCAGCTCGTACTCTGGAGTACATTTCGTGTTATTTTCACAATTTCTCTGGGTTTGATTCACATTTCATTCTGAAAGCGCTCTGTAGATGCAAAAAAGAAATTTCCTGCATCACAAATACATCAGAGAGATTTTTGACACTTTCAGTGAGCAAAATTAAATTTTCAGATTCCTACAAGTTTTTGAGTGAGTCCTTGGAAGTATTGGTGTGTAATTTGGTAGAAAGTACAGACATGGAAAAGAAGTTCGAACGTTTATTTTAGTGTTTCATGACCCACCACGCGAACACAGACATCTCTTGTTGGAAAAAGGAATATATCCTTACTCATACATGAGTTGTCCCGAAAAATTCGCGGAAACATCGCTTCCTCCCATCAAATGTTTTCATAATGATTTAACTGATACACCTCTGTCTCGCGAAGAATATGAGCATGCGCAAAGAGTGTTCTCGACATTCAATCTGAAATCGCTACTTTTATCTTCTACCATTATCAAATTCTCCAGTTTCCATACTTATGCAGACGACCTTCAAATCTATTTAAGCTGTCCCATAACAAAAATTAATGAAACAGTTGGAATAATGAATCAGGATATCAATTTGATAGTGGAATGGACAAAGAAAAATGGCCTTGAGCTTAATCCCATCAAAACACAACCCATTATAATTGGATATTCTCGTCTTATAAACAATATTGACCTTGAATCGATTCACAAAATTAGTGTGGACGGTAATGACATTCCTTACTGTAGCTCAGTTAAAAATTCAGGCATTATTATGAATAATACTCTTGACTGGTCAGAACAAGTGAACAAAACTTGTAAAAAGGTATTCTCAGCCATGCATGCATTGAAGAAAATGCACAATATCCTCCCTGGAAACATTAAATTATTATTGGTTCAATCTCTCATCTTCCCACATTTAATGTATTGTTATTCTGTTTCTAACGATATGCAAGTCACTCTGAATGATAAACTACAGCGTTGCCAAAATTATTGTCTATGTTTCGTCTACTCTCTCCAACGCCATGATCATATAACCCCAGCCCACATTGCTAGTTCAACATTGAAGCTTCCCGATCACAGGCTTTTTCGAATAGTCAAGCTTGTTAGAGATATCTCAAAATATGGTAATCCGAACTATCTTAAAGATGATTTCAAATTTGTCTCTGAAGGTAGGAGGATAGATGCTTCACATACTAGAACCAGAGAAAGTACTTTAAGGATACCCAATCATCGAACTACTATTCTCACAAAATCCTTCTTAGTCAG
Source organism: Nilaparvata lugens (assembly GCF_014356525.2). Classification (NCBI taxonomy): domain Eukaryota; kingdom Metazoa; phylum Arthropoda; class Insecta; order Hemiptera; family Delphacidae; genus Nilaparvata; species Nilaparvata lugens. The sequence goes on along the minus strand of NC_052518.1, from coordinate 37,594,017 downwards.
TGCCTGTCGTGCATGGAATACACTTCCTGTTTCTATCAGGTCTATCGAGAGCCGAGCGAGCTTCAACCTGACTTGAAAAAAACATATTTTGGAACAAATGACTGAAACTGTCCGGCCCTAGAACGATCACATGACAATCATCCCTCACCCATTCCACGAATATGAACCTTTAAACCATGTTATAGAACGAATTGTATATATATATATATATATATATATATATATATATATATATATATATTATATAAACTCATGTTATTTCAATTATCCAATGCATACTGCTGTATATTACTGAAAGTTGATAACCCTGATCTACTTTCAGCCTACTTCATTTTATTAATCAATTATTTGATCTTATCTACCTATATAATTTTTTTACTTCATCAATTTTCTGTTTTTTTTTCTCTTCAATATTCATATTGATTAAAACTTTTACAATATTTCCATTAATAAATAAATCCTTAGTTTAAATAACGAAATTAATGTTTTGGTAGAGAGTTAGTGGGGAGGATATTTTTATTATTCTTCCTAAAGAATGGACATCGATATGTCCAAAGCTCCGCCAATTTATGTAGATGCATAACAATATGATTATTATCTATAGAAATTATATTAAAAATTGCTTTTTCATATCATATACAGTTCAGTAGTTATTTTCCTAGTCTATATTATGTAAATTCATCTATAATTTTGCTGTATTGTAAGCTATTGTATATAAGTGTATAAGCCAGTATATATTGTGATCTACATAAATAAAGTACTCAATCAATCAATCAATCAATCAATCAATCGCTTGGTGAATATCACGATTTCTATTTATGTTTGGATGTGATGCTATTAGCGGAAGTTTTTGAATCTATGAGGTCTACGCTTTTTAGCTCATATGGCCTTGATCTCACTCATTTTGTTTCCCTCGCGCACTTCACCTGGAATTGTATGTTGAAGTACACTAAAGTTGAACTGGAGTTGATTACACATCCTGACATGCATCTCATGTCTGTGGTGATGATGAGGGGTGGGGTGTCATTTATCGGTGAACGTTATTGTGAGGCGAATAACAAGCATCTTCCTGAGACATACGACCCCTCAAAACCGAGTAATTATCTCCTTTATATTGATGCAAACAGTTTATACTCGGAAGCTATGAGTCAAAACTCACCTTTTGGAAATCTCAAATTCCTCACAGAGGAAGAAATTTCCAAGCTTGATTTCGCAAATTTGAACAACAATTTAGAAACTGGATATGTAATAGAATGTGATCTCAAGTATCCGAAAGAGTTACATGATAAGCATGCCAGCTTCCCGTAACTGTAACCAAAAAGCTCATGAACACACTTTTCGACCGTGAAAAGTACATTATCCACTACCTCAATTCAAAACTCTACCTTCAGCTCAGTTTGCAATTAATGAAAGTACATCGCGTAATTAGCTTTTCCCAATCTCCCTGGCTGAAAAGCTACATCGACTTCAATATCCGCAATAGACAGACCACAAAAAATGAATTTGAAGTATCATTCTTTAAGGCCTGTTGTAATTTGATCTTTGGAAAAACTATACAATCAGTTCGCAAGCATATCAATGTTAAAAGTATCACAGACGAAAAACGGTTAGATGAGTACATTTCAAATCCATTATGCAAACGCTGGCAAATAATTAGTCTGAACATGATCGCGGTTTTCTCTCATAAGTTGGAACTAAAAATGGACAAGCCTATGTATTCCGGGTTTTCCATACTGGAGTTGAGTAAATTCCATATGTACGATTTTTTCTATCGTAAATTACAAAAAATTATACCGTGGGATCACGTAGAACTCTGTATGACTGATACCGATAGTTTTCTTTTAAATGTAAAAGTGGAGGACGTGTATCAGTTGATTGAAGAAAATTTGAACCTTTTCGACACTAGTAACTACCCTCCTTAATACCCCTGCTTTCCCATGGAGAGAAATAAAGTTGTAGGTGAGTTCAAGGATGAGACAGCCTTGAAGCCCGTCTGTGAATTAATCGGGCTTCAATCTAAACTCTACTCATATTTAGTATGTAATGAGAATGAAGAACCTGTAAATAAATGTGTAGCAAAGGGTGTACAGACCGGAGTGAAATGTAGAGAACTTAATTTTAATTTATACAAGAAATCGTTGATTGAACGTTGTGAACACATTGAGAAATTCAATGTGATGAGATCCTATAATCACACCATGTATCAGATTGAATGTGCAAAAATCTGCTTGAGTCCTTATGACGATAAGAGATACATTGCAGAGAACGGTGTGGACACTTTGCCTTTTGGACATTATAGAGTGCCAACAACGCTCTAACTGATTGCTCAGTATGACCTGTGACGATCATCACTAATTTTGATTACCTGTTGTAAATATCAATATTATTAGATCTAAGATAGCATTAGAACTTCATAGCGTGCCACGTGTCAACTATCCCACTCGCAAATATGAGTTGAAAAGTGAAAAAGACTTGCTTCAAGCCGATCTCATTGAGATGAGCAGTTAATCACGTTTCAATAAAGGTTAAAGGTATATCTTAGTTGTTATTAATTGTTTTTCAAAATTCGCATATTGTGGACCATTATCCTCCAAACATGAAGGATATTGAATTTCATATAAACAACAATTATGAATCTATACCACATCCAAACAAAATATCAGAATATTCTTTAGTTATATTTGACGATTTACAACTTAATCATGCACCTCAAATAAGAGAATATTTTACTATGGGCCGACATCGTAATATTGACACAGTATATTTGATCCAGAGTTATGGAGCTACACAGAAACATCTCACAAGGGACAATGCAAATATGATTATAATCTTCAAGATAGATTTATTGAGTCTCAAATTAATTCACAGAGATCATGTTGGAGGAGATATTTCTTATAAAGATTTCAGTAAACTTTGCCATAAAGTTTGGAATCGTAAACCTCATAATTTCGTAACTATTATGACCAAGTGCAGAATTAATAGCGGCAAGTACCGAGATTTTCTCAATACATTTCTTACCATTCAGTAGAGATTAATTCTTTGTACAGTCATGTTGTCTAAAACACGCAGCAGAAAACTGAATAGAAAGAACGTTGGTTTAATCGATAAGATTAAGAAATTGAGGAAAGTAATCAGTGACAAGCATAAAAGCTTACTTTATTTTGAAAAACAATCGGAGGAATACAATAGGAAAATGCTCTTACTGTTGATAGAGCCCATAATTGAACTGGGAAAAAACAAATCTAGTTTCCCTCTAATCATGGTTTTACACCAAAAAAGGTAGAAGTAAAAGAGGAAGAAGAGAGTATGGAGATTGATGATGAGGAGGAGGGGGAGTCGAGTTATGAAAAAAGCTATAGGAGTTCAACAGGGAATCTTTTAAGCTCAACTAAATTTGAAAACAGTTTACTTGGTTCTAGTAAAAACAATGAGGTGCTGTCACAATACCTAAAAACGTTTCATGCAGAAAAATTGAATAATTCAATTAGTTATGGAATTTCATACAATTCTAAAGATGATGTGTATTATATTGGAAATCACCAAGTAATATTCGATAACGGTTATATAGATATTTATAATGAAAGATTTTGTATAACACATGGTCTACTTGAGTTATTATTCAGTTCAAGACTGAATTTGACTCTTTATAATCAGAGAGATCTGGATAAGTATAAAAAAATCTTAACACTTACAGGCATATATTTAGATCGAAGAGGGTATGTTAAACGTGATCAGGGAATTAAATCGCAAATGATTCAGAAGTTATTTCCTAGTAAAAAAAATAGTGAAAAGAAGGGATGGGGTTTATTGAAATTTGCAAAAAAAAATTCTCATGATAATCAATACTTTGATAATTTTGATTAATTAGTGGAAAGATTAAATTTACTCTATTCCTCAAAAGCTTCTGGCAACACTGGACATGATGTTGAGATCGCGTCCATAATTGAAGAGCTAAAAGAAGCAAAACTAGTTCAAAACTGAATTGTTTGAGAGTTAAATGAACGACTTCACGAGGGACTGGAATAAAAAGCTTGATGGCTGTCTTAATGATATCAAGGGAATGATAGGATCCGGAGAGACAAAGCACGAAGAGCTCAGGAAAATTGTTTCGCAACAGAGTAACATAATCGAACGTCAACAAAACCTCATTGACTCACTCAGAGCTGATCTTCTAAGCACTCAGCGTCGCCTACAAACGGCCGAGGAAAAAATAGACGAGTTAGAGCAGTATTCGCGACGTAACACCATTGAGGTTCACGGAATACCTGAAACGCATAATGAGGAAATAATGTACACAGTGAAGGAGGTGGGAAAGTCGTTTGGCTTCAATATATCTCCGGACATGATAGACGCCTGTCACCGTCTCAAGCCATTCAGAGAACGAACTGGGATGAAGCCGACACCCTCAAGTATACTGGTGAAGTTCGTGAGGCGCCGCGACGCTGATCTCATGATGGAGCTGAGGAAGAAGCAGGGCATGATAAGAAGACACATGATTCGAGGATTGGATGGCCAGGATCCGGTTTTCATCAACCGTAGTCTGACGGCGGAGAGGAGGAAACTCCTTGGTTTGGCCCGCCAGCTGAAAAGGGACGGCAAAATAAACGATGCCTGGGTAGATCATGTGTGCAAAATTCGAATTAGAAAGGAAGTTGATGGGAGGACTCTTGTGATACGGAACGCTGAAGACCTGAAATTTCCATCTCTATAGGACAGTTTTCCTATCAACTGATACAGCCTAATTGATTAAGTAATGTTCGATTAAGCTATGAAAAATAGTTGATTAAGTGAAACTTGTGAGTATTACAAAGTCTTCTTTATTAGCATTCAATCTATATAGAGCATCATTAATCTATGGAATAGGTAAAAGTGAACTTTTAATTCACATAAATACATTTTCGGAATTCTAATTAAAACTCTACTTTTCCACCCTATTTATTTTTATTGGTTCATGGCGGTCTGAATGGAAGTTTTCTTCAACTACTATACATTATCTTTTATCTTTTATATTTTTATCTTTCATTGTTCAGAGATTATTTTCTTCTATTCCCGTGTGATGAACAATTTTGAAGATATTGATGATTCACTCATATATGGTAGCAAGGATACTATTGAGGTAGATAATTTCTTTTCTTTCAATCCTTTTAACTATCATCAACAGGCAAATAGGCTTTTAAATGTACTGCATATGAACATCCGAAGTATTGGAAAAAATTTTGATGAATTCCTTTATTATATTAACAACATTAGTACTAGATTTGATGTAATTGTTTTAACGGAAACATGGTTGGATGATTCAGTTGGTTTTCATTTTGATATTGATGGTTATTCTTCTATAAATCAGTCTAATATGTACACCAAGTGTGATGGTTTATGTGTATTTGTGAATAATGACATTAAGTTTAATAAGATGGAGGTCAATATTAAATTTGTGAACTCAATAGCAATAGAATTTGAACTTGATAAAAAATGTTACAAAATACTAGCACTTTATAGATCACCGTCTCTAGACGTCAACGAATTTCTTATCAGCTTGGATTCTTATCTCCAAGCAGAGAGGTCTGGGGATTCTACCGTGATAATAGGTGACTTGAATATAAATATAATCAATAATGATTATCTAAGTAATGAATACCTTGGTGTATTGCACCTTAACGGATACAAATCATTAATCAATAAGATAACACGTTCACATAATCTCAGCAATAGTTGCATTGATCATATATTTTTTAAGACAAATTCCGTGGAAGAAGGCGATGCGTTTGCAACCGTCATAAAAACTGGTATAACTGATCATTATTGTATTACTTTCCATATAAATCTCACTTCTAATACTGATCACAACCATCCAGATAATAATAAAAATTCATTAACAAAAATTAACTATGAAGGGCTGATTGATGATTTGGGGAAGGAGAACTGGGATTACTTAGAAATGACTGATAGAAGTAACATTGATGAAATGGTAGACATATTCATTAAAAAATTGACATATCTTCTTGATAAGCACACTAGAAAAATTGAGCTTCCACATAGGAAGAGACCATTAAAGAAGTGGATCACTCCAGGCTTGGTAAGTGCAATGAGAAAGCGTGATAAAATGGCCAGTAAAATTAAACAACAACCGTTTAATGAGACCCTAAAAAATCAATACAGGATTTATAGAAATACATTGAATAATCTAGTCAAGAATGCAAAGATAGAATACTTTAATAACAAATTTCAATTGTACAGGGGAAATACAAAGAAGACTTGGGAAAGTATCAGAGAAATTTTAGAGATTCAGAGAAAGAGTGATATTGATCCAAACTTCGATGTTGAAAGATTTAATGAGTTTTTTGTCAGTGTAGGTAAAAACTATGCTGACAAACTAAGGGAAAATATAGTAAATGTAGAAACTCCAATTCCTTCATCAACTCCTCCTGTAAACAGCTTTTATTTATATCCCACAAATTCGGTTGAAATCGGTCACATAATTAATACTTTGAACAGCAACGCGTCTCCAGGTTTGGATGGATTCACAGGTCACTTTCTCAAACAAATATCTACCTATATTATAAGACCCTTAGAAATAATAATAAACAATTGTTTTAGTAATGGATATTTTCCTAAGCACTTCAAAACAGCAAAAATTATTTTAATCCATAAATCAGGTGACAAATCAAACCCTGCAAATTACAGACCCATTAGCTTACTCAGTAACTTGGCAAAAATAATGGAGAGACTTCTAAAAAAGAGGTTGATGGACTACCTGAATAAACAAGACTTCATAGCAGCGAATCAATTTGGTTTCCAGTCAGGAAAATCTACTAAGGATGCTGTTATGTTGTTGACAAATATAGTAAACACAAATTTCAATAAAGGGTATAAAACTGTAGCGATATTTCTAGATTTAGCTGAAGCTTTTGATACCATACCACATGCAACTTTGATAAACAAGCTCGATGGTTGTGGTATACGTGGGTTAGCAAAAAACTTAATCATAAATTACCTGGAGGATAGAATGCAAACAATGACCTTCAATAATAATATAGACACACGTAAACTGACAAGTTTTGGGTTACCTCAGGGAACAGTATTGTCTCCTTTGTTGTTCCTCATTTACTTGAATGATCTTGTAAAACTAAATATCCCGAACATCACCAAAATATCTTTTGCTGATGATACGGCATTAATATTTGCAGGTTCATCATGGAGGGAAGCATTTAAAAACGCAAATAGAGGCTTAGCACTGGTCAAGGCATGGCTGGATAATCACACACTCACACTAAACTTGCAAAAAACAAAATTCATGGCTTTCTCCCCAACTCAAACTGGTGAACCACCCGCAGACCTATATATTAAGATGCATAATCACGAAATTTCCGACCAAATCAGTGAGACAAATTGTTCGTGTCAGGCAATAGGAAAGGTAGATTTTATCAAATACTTAGGAATAATGGTTGATAGCCACTTGAAGTGGAATTTCCATCTTGAGTATTTGATATCAAAATTGAAATATCTAATATCTGTTTTTTACAAAATAAATTCTTTAAGAGATCTGAACATTATACGAACCATTTACCATGCCTATGCTCACTCTCTGTTCCAGTATGGCATAGAGGTTTGGGGTGGCACTTTTTACTCTCACTTCAATAGAATATTTGTTCTACAGAAACATATAATCAGAGCAGCTCTTGGAAAACCCAGGCTTTACCCAAGTAGACGTCTTTTTGTAGAGTTTGGAGTTCTAACACTGAGGCAGGTATATGTTAAAAACATCATCACATACTTGAATAGAAATAAAGATCTACTAACTTTAAATGCCAATCCCTATGACATCCGTCCATCAGTAAATAATTTATATAATATGTCATTTAATAGATTAACTGTAAATAGACATCAGTTCTCATTCTATGTGGAATTTTATGCCAACAAGGTCCCTAATAATTTCATTACCGGTAAACTTTCCAAAAAGCTTCTTATTGAGATTGATGAGTGGGTGAAAAAGAATATTTACTTACGCCTGAACTGATTTTGATGTTGATCAGGTTGAAATGTATATTTTTTGAAGTGTCAAAATCCTTGCGTTCATTGTCTTTCTTGTGTTGTGATTGAATACTTGATATGTCTGTACATTACTTCAACTTTGCTCTGAAGAAATAATTTTTCAATCCTAAATTTGTTCTTTTTTGTAAATTATTACAATATTTTACAATTTTTTATGCAATATTTTGTAAAAGCTCAATGACTTCATTCCTTCACACGGATATATATATATTTTTTGTTTTATTATTTTTTTTTTTTTTTTTTTTCTTCATCTTTCTCTATGATCTAAATTTTTTCTTTCTTCAACACTCATCTTTCTTTGTCTGTTTTATCTGAGTTATTAATATTTAAGAATGTATTAGATAATATAATAGAATATACTTTTTTGTTATAATTAATAGAACTCACTGCTGGCGCTCAAGTTGTACTTATGCCGGCAGTGCCAAAATAATGACAATAGTGTGCTAAATATTAGGCCTAGTGATAAAAATGTTGTTATGTTATGTTATGACACTTGTTTTGTTTATTTCTCTTTTTCTTTCAATTTTGTTCTATTGTTTGCACATTGTTGTCTCTTTGTGATATTTTGAAGATGTAATTTGTTTTTGGCAAATAAATCAATTCAATTCAATTGTTTAGTGTTGCGATGACTCTGCATCGATTCGGTCGGATTGATACACCTAGTAGTGCTAATCTTACATGTGATATTGATACGATAACACAGAAAATAATTGAATCGTTAAATCAGCAAAGAATCAGCAAAGCTGTGAAATTTTATTTAGATTCACGAATAACCAAACTTGTTTCGGAAAATACTAAGAATATCGGTGTGAGCATAATTGAAAGAGAACATATTCTAAGTTCATTACAAAATTTTAGTGCCAATATTGATAAAGCTATTGCAGAGAGAACTCTAACTTTAGAATCTGCTCTAGGAGAAGTGAAAACTTTAACAGACAGCTTTTCATCCCAGTTGGACAGTATTAACAACGATAAAGTTGATAAAGGTTATTTAGATGAGAAATTGAAAGCCATATCAGATAAAATTAAGAATTTGGAGGTCTTGGACAGAAACTACCTTAATACAGAATCAAAACAGCTTAGTACAGAAATTTTTACTAAAGTGAATGAAACACACCCATCCCCAATTGATAAGCAATATTTAGAATCTACTCTGCAGAAATTGACTAGTTCTTCATTAACAAAAGAAGAGTTTGAAAAACGATTATCTGAAATGGCGAGTGCAATAAAAGCTAATATTATGGATGGTATTGAACAATTCATCACAAAAGATGCTATTGCTATTCTGATTGATCAAATTGCAGACAAGTATGCGACTAAAAATGATAAAGGAGGTTTTATTAAGAAAAATGAGATGGAAGTCGCTGTAAAAAGCATTCGTGATGAAATAGCTGAGGCAATTAGAAATTGGGAAGAGGGGTCTGTTATGAGACTGCAATGTTCGGCAGCATTCACAGATTATCTCAATTTATTCATCCATAAGATACAATATTGTCAGATGATAGCTTTAGCTTTAATATGAATTGGATAGAAGCTAAGCAACATAACCTTTCCGAAAGTCAGGTTGCGGAAATAATAACTACAAAAATGGGTTTAGCCCAGTATAAAGGCTTTGCATTGTCTCCGAAAACATAAAATCTTGTGAAAGGATAACACTTGGCATAATGAGGGAGAAATTTGAAGCACAGTGAACTTTAACGGTTTTCTTGCTAACACATGCTACTTCAAGATGATAAATCAGACTATACATTTTTTCATGTGTCTATGATTGAATGTAACAGTTTTATGTAGGAGTTATATGAAGGCGAACACTCTCATCTATAGAATTTGTGAAGGGGGAAACATTCACCCACAGGGGGCGTGGCACATGCGTCATTTCTCTGGGGAAACATTCAACAAGAGGGGGCATAGCACAGGCGCGCGCGTCACTTCACTCTAAACACTCGAGGTGACAAGTTCACATAATGTCTCACTATTTTGATTGGAGAAGTTTCAATGAGTTCTCTGTAGAAGCAAATCCACTAGCCGATTGGAGTTATGAATTTTATCCTTTTGATTGGTTTGTAGTAATGAAGGTAACATTTGCTGATAATGGAAAAATTCACCTTAAAATTATTGATATTGATAGTGAAGGTGCTTTAAACACACTATTAAGTTACCGAAAGAATATTCAGTGGTTTTGAATGAGGATACAATCAGAAGTTTTAATTCTCATTCATGGGAATTGAATGCGAGTGGGAATCGCATATTCTTAAGACAGTTTCATGGTAACTATAGACGTTGAGTATTAAGATAGCCCCCACCCAAAAGTGGAATAGGTCTGAGAATATGTGAGTATTTTTAGATATGCTAGCTTATTCCAATTATACTTACATATTGTCAGAGAAAACACTCTAACAATAATGACTGGGATGTTTGTACAGCAAAAGAGCTCAATTTTTTACACATGCATAATATTGATAAACAGTTCGATTGAACTCTTGACTGTCAGTTGGAAACCAAGCATAATATGGATATTATAGAACTTAGATTATTGTTGAAAGGGTGAGAGGGGGGAGTGTGGTATGGGTGAGGGGCGTGTGGGGGAGGGGGATTTCAAGCAAAAAAGTGTGTTTGAAATCTCATATTGGCTCTACTGCTACCTCCTAATGAATCTAATGTCTCGTGGATATCAGGTAAAGGTGCGATTACACTTCTGGAACTGTAATTTTGTCAATTCCTCTAAAATCAATACACATTCCGTATGTAAAAACCCCATCAGGACCTGGTTTATTCAGAACAATAACAACTGGTGCTGACCACAGTGATGAACTGATTACAATGATTTCTTTGTCCAGCTGTTCTTGAATAAGTTTCTATAAAACATCTTTTTGTGAATGTTGTACCCTGTACGGTCTTCTATTAATAGGGAGGTGATTACCAGTATTAATTTTATGTTCTTCTGTTGATGTAAAGCCTGAATTCTTAATTCCTTTATAACTAGAAATGTCACTATATTTGCAAAGTATATTTCTCATCTTAATTTTCCCTTCATTATCAAAATGACTTAATTTTCCTTCTCATTTAGCTGCAAACTCCTCTGTTCTGTTTCTAGATAGCTTCACTTCTTTATATCTAACATCATGTTGATCATTGCTTGATTGAGACTCTTCAACATTACAAATCAATGTGTTCTTATATAATGTCAAATCTCCATTGGGTACATTTGTTACTTTAGTCCAACACATACCATTCATTACTTTAGAAAGGCATCGGGCTATTAAGATTCCATGAACTTCAACTGTTACAGGCTCGGTTATTATAACTTTGTTTTCTAATTCATTTTCCAATTCTTTATTGTTTTTTCCCAATTCTATTTGTACTAATCTCTCCGACCTAGCAGGTATTGTGAGATTGGCTCTACAGTATGCATCAACATGAACTGTTGACATTGTAAGGGTAATTTTGGAGTTTGATTGGATATACTTCTCTTCTTTTTTTGAATTTGTAAAATCTGTTCGATTACTTCCTTCAATTTTCATACTTATAGTTTTTAATTGATTATTTTCTTTTTCAACCTTTCTATAGCCACTCTTCTTGTGATCTTCATTGGAACTGTCTCTTTCATAGAGTCGTGCAACTTGCCTTCCTTCCATGAATGAATGATATACTATGATCAAGGTCTATGACTGACTTTTTAATTTTGAGAACATCATATCCCAGTATTGCAATATAGGTGTCTGGCAAGTTAACTATGTACTATAAAGTCGCATCTTACCTCCATCCCATTCAGTTTTATAACTTGCCTCACTGTCCCATGCACTCCCTTAAGGGCTCCAGCAATGCCTCTGATTGGGATGTTGCTTGGAGTAATTGTTCCAGTTACGATTTGTCTTGTGATAAGGGATACTTGTGCTCCCGTATCAACTAAAATCTTTCCTTCCACTCCTCCAATACTACCATCCACTACAATAGTTCTTTGGCACTATTTTTGCATGATGTTGTTACAATTTTGGTCTTACTTTGTCTCACCTGTCCAGACCTATTACAAAAGTGATCTGAATTTACTTATGTTTGGGGTTCACAACGGCGGTCTTGAGCTCACTGTTGTCATTTAACAACTTCTCTTGATTTTTTCGATTGTCATTTATCTTTCTCCCACTTTCCCAACAATTGTGTGCAAGATGTCTTTGCTTGTTGCAATTGTTGAAAAAATTTTGGAATATCGTTTCATTCTACATTCAATTTCTAGATGACCCTTTTTCTTACAAAAGTTACAAACTCTAATGCCCACTTGTTGAGTGTCTATGTGTACAACTCTCTTCCTACAATCTCTAGCGAGGTGCCCAATCTTCCCACAGTAATAACATTTTTTTTTTTTTGAGTTATTGAGCTAAATACTTTTCTAGATGGTTTCTATCCATTTTGGAAGAGTTTTCTATCTAGGTTGAAAATCACTATGGCTGTTGCTACTGCTTCTTTAAAGGATGCTGGGAATTTTATACGAGTTTGTTTCCCTATTTCATAATGTAATCCTCCTAAGAATGACTCCATGGCTCTCCTATCAGCTTTTCCTTGAGTATTTAATGCTATTTGGATTGATGCTAATTGTTCATAGTTATAGCGACTTGGTAGGCTATCACCAAAACGCTCAACCAAAGCGGCTCTAATTTCAACTGCAGATTTTGTATCTCTACACCTATCATCTGACTTGAAAAACAATGATGCACTTCCAGTGAGTTTCAATCTGATAATTCGGTCTTTTAAAATTCTGACCAGCCACACAATTGAGAGATTCCATCAACAGTGTCAAGTAAAGAATGAATTTGATCTGACTGCTCTCCATGAAATGTTTGAATACTGCTAACAAAATCGAGATTTGGTTTGACATTTTGCTCAGGGGGTGTAACAAGTTCTACATCTACTAAATTTGTATCTGTTCTATTTAGGTCTCTGTTAACAGTTTCATTAAGTGTGATACCGAGTTGATTTATTGTAGCTGATAGCGCTTCAAAGGCTGCTTGAACTTCAACTTCCTGCCCTTCAAAATTAACTCTAAAAAAACCTAAAAAATAACTTTCATGGAACAATAAATTTAATCTATCAGCTCTGTGTAACCTAGATAATTTCCTGAAATCTTTTCATCCTAAATTATTTCATAATAAACAATATTGATATCTGACCTGATTTCCAGCATAAAATGAACATCAATAATTTGAATTAAGCTCTAAATAAACTGAATGTAGACCTAACAATTTCCTACCATATAATTTATTCATTGGGAAGTCAATCTCAAACACAACAAATTGATTAATATAAAAATAATAACAATAATATTTTCAATATGAGATGAGCTGTATAAATTGTTCACCAAATTTGATTGTTGATGTCTTCATCTTCATTATAGAATGCCGCAAACGTTGGCCCAGTAGATCCATGTTAATACAGTTTTCATCCGCTGAACAGCTGGTAGAATGACAGCAACAGTCTCTATGGAGTCATGTAGCCTGAAGAGCGATGAAGCTGGTGACGTATTTGCCAACACCCCAAAGTTGGAGGAAGCCCACATCACACCTCTACCAATCCCCACCTCAATGCGCGTTGTGAATGTGAACCTCAATGGTTCACTGGGCATTCTGTTGACTCAAGACATTTCTGCTTTCCAGAGTTCAACAATTGCGCCTGGCTTCATATTTCATCCAATTTTCCGAAATCACTGTTCAACTATCTTTAAAATTGAATTTTATAGTTTTCCAAGCTGCATCATTTTTGAGATGTCAACGTTTTTTAGAAAATATTACTGAACAGGTTTGATATATTGAACTATCAGTATAAGAAATTTTACCTTTTGTCAGAATTCATCTGGAAATAGATTTATACTGTTAATTATTTGGCAGTTAACACATTTCGTACGATCTCGGAAACATCTTAAATGGCTGAAATGACGTGCTACGGCTAGAGCTCGCAGTTCTGAATTTATGCTCACAGACGCGGTGCGAGTCTGGCTCGCACAGCCTACATCACATTCTTAAATGATTCACTACGTATTATACTCGTTCTCAGGCTGTTCAAAACTATTACCAGGCCATTCTATATATCTTTGTCATCATTGAAAACCAGCTGTTACTTCTTTTCTTCTTCTCTGTAGTTCACAGTCGACGTTGGTCTATAACCTAGTTTTCAATCAACAACCAACGTGCTCCTGGCGTTTTATCGTTTGATATAAAATAGACCTAGTCTAGTTCTAAGACCGTGGAAAAGTATAATGTCTGGGAACGAAAAAATCCTTTCAAATAAAGAATTATTCGAAATCTTATATAATGATTCAGATTCAGAATTGGAAGTGAGCGACAATTTCGACTCTGATTCAGAGCTTTTTGAAAATACAGGTAAGCTATGAGCTATTTTATTTTTCATATTTGTTTTTCATGTTCATTCTGTAGGCTATGAGAATCTCAATATTCATTATTGCCTTCAGAAAACTGTAGCTCAAATACATCATTAGCCATGAAGGGACAAAGATTGCTGAAAACCTGTCGTCTGCAGGCGAAAAACAGGTTCAGCTGGCTCAGTCCGTAGGCATGCCAACCGAAATGCGAGCTGTAGCCGTAGCACGTCTTCTAAGTGTTAATAAAGTTTTCTTCATCTTCACAAACTAACGAAATTCATAATACACATAATCAAGAGTTCAACACAATCACGTACACACATTCAAAAACAAATTAAAATTTAGTAAGACTTAACAATGAACTTTGAAACTATCACAGCACCAATTATACGCGTATTATCTTTCAGAGACAAGTTTTACTTTTTTATTAAGGTTGACATACTTTAAAAAAGTTTTCAGAGCTCAGATCCCACTGCTGCCACCACTTGTGGTGTGTGTGGCGAGCATGACAGTGCTCTCCAGCAGAGCTGCCACCACCAGGTTTTTAGGGTCATGGGCACTACTACTTTCATAGGATAATTCAAATAAATACACCAATTCACCAAAACAATCTCACTCTATTGAGAAAATTCCATAACAAACATCTATACTCTCTCTCTCTCCAAACATAATCATTCCTCGAACACATTACTAGCAACTACACCTCATCTCTCAGCTCACCAGTTCAAAAGTCCAATTTGGTGGCTTGATTGATGACTCCGCTATTCTGATAATTAATATCCTATGAGAGCGGGGTGTTTGAATTGTTACAGGTATCAAGACCATTTCTGTAGCTCCCCACATTTTTTCCTGATGAGCGGTCAAAGGAATGCATGTGCAGCTGATGACTAAACCTTGTTACACATGTCCTTGAACTGATCAAAGGTCATGTCGGCTCCAACATGGTCTCTATACAGATGCTTCAAGTTCAGTTCATCCTGTTTAAACATGATTGGAAAATTTGCATTTTCAAGAATAAACTGTTTTGGAATGCAGCTATTAGGTATGTGCTAAATAAGAAACATCGACATCACTGTGACTACCTCCACTAAAGTATTTCCTGATAGCATGTTGCTCACAAATCATGTCATCAAAGATAATTATTGAATTGGCAGGCAGTTCATGTGGTTCAGGTATTTCCTCACTTGTATCACACTACATATTCCATCTCATCGCCTAGTCCTTGCATGATGGTTTTAAGTAACTTGTACTTGCACTGAAATTATGTCTTTTAAGAAAGGTGTAGCTATATTTGGAAAATGTATTCCATTTGGATCAAAGAGCATGTTGAAAAACAGATTTGTCTTACCGCACCTTGAAGGTCCACATGTGATGCATCTTATATGGTTGGGGTACAAAGAACCATGCTGCTTCCTCTTATTGTCCATTTCCAGACCACAATCTTTCACCACCCAATGAAAATTCATAACTTTAAATAAGTTCTACCGTTGTACACTTTGAATAAGGGATACAAGCTTGTCATATGGTGCTTCTTAGCTAAGGTCCTCATGACATATTCATGTCCCACAATAAGTAGTTTGATAGTGAAATAGTATGCACCACCCCATACTGCAATTCCATATTGTTATCTGCTTCCTATCAGTGAGTAATATGGAGAGTGCAAAATTTATTCAGAAAAGAGATGTGATATAACTTCCAACATATTGGATTGAGGTGATTTTTCAATTTATTAATATGCTGACACCAAGTGAGACTTGAGTCCATAATTATTCCGAAGTATTCAGTTCACTTTACTTTAGTTATGGGATTGCATTTACAATTTATGTAGGGATATTTGCAAGAAGCAGTATGCAATGGAATACACAAATTAGGTCTAGCAGCATCTTTAACTTTAGATCGCAGCTCATAAACTATTATATTGGTCTTTTCTGCATTTAGTTCTAAGGAATTTAATTGAAACCATGAGCTTAAAGATCGTAAATCTTCCATGAGCATTTGAACTAATTGGTCTGTTCTATCAGCACAGTAGCTCAGTGCAGTATCATCAGCAAATGCAGTTATGGCTCCATGGAGGTCACTGTTGCACTAGTCATTAATATAAACAAGAAATAACTCAGCGGGAAGTCCTGATCCCTGAGGTACACCACAAGTAATAGACATTCTCTCACTAAGGGCTTCACCAATTTCAACTTGTTGAGTTCTATTCCCCAGAAAACTTTCGAACCAGGCGTTGCACACACCCCTCACTCAGGCATTGCACAATTTAGTGATTAATATATCATGTTTTACCATATCAAACGCTTTTTGTATGTCAAGGAAGAGGCTAGCACACCTCTTGTTTTCATTTATGCCATTGTAAAATTCGGAAGTTAGTTTCAGCATAGCATCTTCAGTATTGTGCCTTTTTAGAAACCAAAATGGTTCTTACTATAAAAACATTGTTTTGTTAAAAAATTCACCAACCTGATAAGAACTAGTTTTTCTAGAATTTTAGCAAACACAGATAATAGTGCTATTGGTCTGTATTTTTTGGGGGTTTCTTCATCACCATTTTTAAAATTGGAACAATCATAACAACATTGAAAGCATTGACATCAATGTCTATTATTCATAACAATGATTTATTTCTATCAGTATTCAAAGTACATCCTGTATGAGCTCATTTTTATCTATTCAATTGTTCAGTTCTCTTATAATTGAATTAACTTTTCCAATAGAATAGCTATGCTGAATAGACAAATATGATGACATCTTTCTACACAGAAAACATACAATAAAATTGATACTTGTGTACTAACCTCTTTTGTAAAATTGAAGATCACAAAACTATGTAGCAGTCTGGCACAGGCTGGGTGCTCTGAACTAGTACTGGTGAGACACAACAGTAACACTGTGTGCTCGATTCCTGATCTGGCGAGCTACAAACAGTGTTGATGCTGCAAGACTGTGTGCTTCAAAACCAGTACTATGAGCTACAAACAGCAGCACTGTATGCTCTAAGCCTGGACTAGCGAGCTATTAGCAGTGACAATGTAACCATTCCAGATGTTACCCATCATCACTATGGCATGGCTTTTTTCCAGATGGTTCATCAACTTTATAATCATTACTCCTTTTGAGTGGGAGAGAATGGTGTCAAAATGCCATAGTATGAACTCTATCATCCAATAAATGTATTTTTTCATTGGCATTGCTTAGCACCTTCTTTTTCTGCACCAAAGTCATGATTTGATGTTTTCTAGTACTAAACATCATCTGCTCCCTAGAGATGTCTCTGTTTCCATGGAGGCAGTCGAGGTAGTCCTGAAAGGTAATGTATCATTCACATCTGAGTGTGATTTTAACAGTTATTGTACAAGTGGTCTCCTCACACCTTTAGCTTGCAAAACACTCTTCAATTGATTTGAATCTGTGGTGAAGCATCTGCAGGTATACAGCTTTGATCGTAGACCCACATATCCATGAGGGGCTCTGTCTGCATATTCATCCTTGAACTTTCTTGTTGGTTTCAGAGTAGCATGGGTGGTCGGTAGTAGGTGGTTTCAGCTCATATTTGTTGACGATATCCTTGTACATATCATCTGTTTCCACCAGGTAGAGGAGACTGTCCCTATCTGGATAGAGCAGTTTGAGGTGGTCTTTGTAAAGGGGTCTTATAACATCATAGTGGAACTGATACATTAACACTCTAACCAAAACATGGTTGGAACTGACCTAAACTGAAACATCTGGTCTCACAGACTGGGTCTTGCTTAAAGAGTTTTTGATATATTCTCTACTAAATATGAATTCAAATATTTTTTATTGGTGAATTTCAATTATAGTAAAGTAAAATATAAATTTCAGTTGCAAATCAAGTGATGGAAGAATAGAAAAAAATTTGGCAACATTGATATGTAATGAATGTATAATGTTCGGATGTAAGAACACAAACAATACAAAAATCCATGTAAGATATACTATCAGTTACTAATAAGAACAATAATCATGGAAATATATATTTTATCAATATAGGCTTTATAGCAAAACTGAAAGGTAATCATTGAAAATAATAATGTTTTTCATTGTTACCAAGAAACTTGTTTAAGCAAACATTTCCAGCCACCAGTTATTTTATTAGCAAGAAAAGTTAATAAATAGCTATAGTGGTCGGAATCATCTATTTTGTCAAGTGAATGTTCATTTTGTGACACTTCATTGTGAAGCATCCTATTGATACAAGTTCCAAAGGCTGGGGCTTGTATGGTTGATGACTCATCCATTGTCATAAATTTTCCTAAAGAAACATTTCCTAAATTACAGAAAAAAGTTTTCCAAATAAAACATGTCAATAAAATACCGA
This sequence comes from Nilaparvata lugens, assembly GCF_014356525.2. NCBI lineage: Eukaryota > Metazoa > Arthropoda > Insecta > Hemiptera > Delphacidae > Nilaparvata > Nilaparvata lugens. Next base: position 37,575,259 of record NC_052518.1, on the reverse strand, counting down.
AATAATGAGGAGAAAAACATTATAAAAAAATTGAATGCTCAAAATATCTGTTGGTTTGAACATCCGGTACCTATTCTAGACCGGTAAAAAATGAACGTTATCCAAAAGATCTGGTAGCTGAGACCGGTACGTTTTCAATAGATTGATGTTTACTTTATAATCGTGTGCTGGGGACTGACAAGTATTGTTCGAGAATGTTGAGGAATAGTGGGGGAGAAGGTATTAGAGCAGGCAGCAATTTTTGTTTCTCAATTTTGCCACTATAGAGAAAATAATTTTGCCTCTGGTCTCACAGACTGGTGTTTTGGTTCAAGTGTTAATGTCTTGCTAATGTCCAACACTGTCAAACCAATGTAGATGAGTTTATTCAGCTCCACTTTCTCCTTGTGCAGTGTCACGGCACAAATGTTTGCTCCAAAGATGATGTGGTTCTTGTAGGATGGTCAGGCAATCAGTTTCCTTGGATGTTTCTCATTGTTAAAAAGCTCCAAGTTCATGTGCTTCCAAACATTCTCTATCGTCTTGCCAAAAACTGCATTGTTCATTAGTTTGAAGAAATATTTTTCAAATTTGGTCCTTGACTGTTGTCAAAACCTGGTGTTTAGCATGATGTGGTGTTAGGAAGTCCTCCTGCTCAAACTGTACACCTCAATGAACTTTAGAGATTTTCAATCTGTGTTGTGCTGCTTGCTTGAGCATGTGGTAATGACATAAATATCATTCACTGTTGCTTAGGGTTGTCATAAATCTCAACGATCATGATTTTATTGTTTTTTGTTCCCAGCTAAGAATGGAAAATCGTTGTGGGAGTCATGCAGCTCAGCAGGATACTCAACGTTCACCTTCAAGATGTAGCCAATCTTTTGGATATCTCCAACAATATTTAAACCTCTACTCACCACCTCAAGCTCGTCTTTCTCCATCCACAGGAATTCCCAGCATGGAAGTGGTCAACACATCACCCAGCCATACAGATTGTTGACAACTGTGTACAGGAGATATGATGTAGGCTTCTCGGGGTTGTCGGATGCTCGTGTGTAGGCATTGTTGGCAATGGCATGTCAATGAACACATGTTGTTATTCCACCTCTGATGCCTCATTCAATGAACATATAAATGTTGTAGTCAGTTGGAAGTTCTAGTTCAACATTTGTATACTTCAGCATAACATCAAAGGAGAAGCCTAGTAATGTGCACAATCCAGATCATAAGTCTTCAAACTAACATCTAGGAAACTTCTAAACATATCAGCCAGAAGGAGAGCATCTGTTTTCAGGTATGCCTGTACTTTCCCAGGGTCTTGCAGATGAATTTCTCTCACACTTGTTGGGCATGTTCATATGTCTCATCACTGATGTGGCTGGCAGTCAACTTACTTGGAGACGTTTCTATTGGTGATATTGAGGTCTCCTTCAGTTTCTCCCAAGAGTCACAATATTTGTAGGGGAACACACCCTTTTCGGGAACAAATTCCAGTTTGTCTCCAAATTCTCTGGCAGTATGTGGTAGCACTGTTGACACTTCTTCAGTAGACTGGACAAGGTTGGTGACTAGGTTGTCCAGGCTGTCTGGTGTGAATCTAAAGGTATCGATGAATTGTAGGTGCAGTTGCTGGGAAATTCGTTTGGTGAAAGATATATACTTTACTGATGTGTTTGGGATGATGAACAGCTGCTCTTTATTGGTTCCAAGGTGCGGTATGAGCAAGTGTGTGTCATAATTGGAAGAGTTGTTGAGGAAAACAGGAATGGATGCTGTAAGATGTCTCTGCAGGTTGTACTTGTTTGCACAGAGCATCCTGGTAAAACCCTGTTATATGACAATGGTCATACACCTTGTCACCATTGAATGGTTTCTCACAGGCTTCACAGTTGGTGGCAACATTGTGTTTGGCTTTCTCCCTATCTGTGAGTGAAAGCATCTTAATTTGACTGTGATTGATTGCCTCATCCAAATCTCTTGCATACATTGACAGAGTTTTGATGAAGTGTTTAGCTGCATCAGGTCCTCTAAAGATGATTGATTCCTGAGGGATGATGTTAGTGATTGTCAGCCATTATGGTAATGGGTTCTCTTTCCTGACAAAGTGGAGGCAATAACTCATTGCTGTCTGATTTTGAACCTCTCTGGTTGCCTTCCCAATCCATTGCTGGTCTTCCTTGAGCTTCTCCAGTAGACATTCGAAATCTGCATAGGACAGCAATGGTGGCCCAAATTCCATTCTTGATGGGCTTCATCTTCTTTGAGTTGTGACATGATGATTCAAGCAATATTGTTGTTGGCACAGTACTCCTCGTGATCTTTCATCCTCTGCTCCTCATTGTTTTTGAAGATATAGCGTGTAAAGCTCAAGCGACAAATGATGATGCAGTGCTTGTTTTCAGTGAGCTATGATTTTACAAGTTTTTCAAAGTTTTTCATGTAACAGTAATGACTTGAGATCCCCCTTTCCTCCTTCTACTTTTTCTTCTTCTTCTTCTTCATGAGTGGTGGTGGTGACTTCACTGATGTCCTGGTTGGTGGTGGCTCCACTGCTGTCCTGAGTGGTGGTGGTAGCTTCTCTACCATCATTGTCATGGATGAGTAGAATATCAAAATGGTCCTCTTTTTTTTCTTCTGCAACACATCTTGGATAGATTATACACTTGGAATCTATCTCAAATATATTTACTGTTACTCATGGATTATTCCTCTCAAAATTGTCAATTTGATATTTGAGAAGGATATTCTGTTGAAATTGTATTTTCCAGTCAGCTGATGATACCAATCATTGATTCGTTGGGGATTTGCTCCTTGCACACGTTTGGCGAGGATAGCCCACTTAAAACATTGTTGATCACTATTCTTTGGGTTGATAATGTCTTTTCTTGCTGCTATTTTGGCTGGCAGTTCAATGTAGGAAGATCCTCGAAGTCATTTGTGCTTGCTCATGCCTATGAGGAGACCGTATGAGGAAGCTCCATCTGCTAGAGTTGCCCTCGAAATTGGCCTCTTCTTCAACAGCTTCTTCCATGCCTTGCTGATAATTTCAGCTAGATCTTCGATATTGTAGATTGAATGGTTTGGAGTCTTAAAAGCTACATTCTGAAATTCTTCCTGCTCAATGTTCTCCTCATCAAGGTGGCTGCTTTGGTATGTTGCATCTAACACTAGGTTAACCTTGATTGGCTCATGTGTTTGGAACTCCTGGCCTATTAAATCAATGATCTCCAACTGCCAGCTGTTTAGCAGAGAGTGCAAGTCCTTTGCTGGATTGGGTGAAGAGTTGTTATTATTATGGAACAGTGTCCAAAGTTTGTTGTTGGATGCCTCCTCCAATGTACAAAACTCTCTTGACATACAAGCTGAGCCATCATTCTGCATTTTTACTGTATTGTAACTTATTCAAGGTGGGAGCGCTCAGTCTGAGTTACTCTGCCATGCTGTAAACATGTATCAGTAAATAAAATATCTTTTTGAAAACACATCTTCTAGTTCAATTAACATATTTGGCGCCCAAACAGGGACCGGGTGATCGAAGGTTTGTGATCAAATATGATATTAATTCTCGATGTATTTCAATTCTTCATGTCTGATCCATCAGTGAGATGTTTTTGCAAATGCAAAAGTGTAAGTTTGTCGGATACCATACATCATGGATAGCAGGACTCAGTATTCAACAACCTGGCAACCAGTGGTTGCTCATCACGCATCATGTACCACCATTACTACTTCAACATCACCCAAATCTGAAGACATGCCTTGAAGAATTGGAGAACAAAACCATGCCAAATTCAATGCTTCAGAATGGGAGCATGCAACCCACACACCAGCAACAGGTAGTAGAATGTATTCCTGAACCTATCTCCAAAGATGATACAGATTTGATCCCTGACTATAGTGGTGGTACAATTGACTTAGTGCCATTCCTGGAAGTAGTGAAAGCTTCATATGAATTGTATTGTGCTTCAAATGTTGAAGAAGCAAACGCAAATCACTTATGTCTCCTTTATCACATTAGAAAAAGACAGCATGGTACTGCACAAGCTGTTGTTCTGAATTATCCAAGTCGAACTATTTATGAAATCATTTCTGCTCTGAACGACAATTCTGCTGATACTTGTACTGTTCACCAACTTACAACTGAACTACTCCATTTGAAACCAAATCCAAAAGCACACTCTCTCAATTTTGTTAACACTCTCGAAGTCTGTCACGTACTACTATCATTTCTCAACACAAGTTAGATGGAGTGAAAGACTAATTTCTCATATTTGTCAAGAAACAACTTGATAGGCAGGTTATCAATGTGCTTGTTGATGATGCATTAGATTATCAATAAGGAGCTCACTTGCAAACACTGTACGTTCCGAATCTACAAAAAGCTAGGTAAGCTATTATAAGCAAAAGCAGTGCAGTGTTGAAACATCTAGGATTTAGAACAGATGTAACTAAGATGCAGAGTATGAACTATAACAATTATCAAACCTTCAATCACCAACAGCGACAGCAAAACTTGCACAATTCCAATTCAAGGCAATTTAATCGGAGTCAAATGTATTCAAAACCTCGACATTTCATTCAACATCAAATGCATTCAAAACCTCAGTACAATCAGAGTCAATCATTCTCGAGACAAAAAAATCTCAACTCATTCAGACTGTTCAATCAAAATATGATGGAAAAATAAGGACAATGACCTTCTATGATTTGAAGATGAACTGTTTCTAGGCTTTCCTGCGAAAAAAATGCCAATGACAACGATGAGTATGATGACATTAATATTGATGAGCTTCTCAGGTTCAATAACAATGGAGCTCCTCCTTCTATAAACAAGAGTATACTTATGACTTAGAAGTGCAGTTGGGTGACAGTTTGATTGGTGATGTGAATATTGAACATAACAAAAACGATGAAGAAACTGGAAACGAGAACATTGTAATAATTAATAGAATAGAATAGAATAGAATAGAATAGAATAGCTGCCTTTATTTTTACCTAGGAGGGCGGAGTTAGGGCGCAGCCGGCCCTCTCTTACACTCAACCCTCCAATACAACACTAGATAATTACTAGATTAAACAAATCAAATTCAGAAAAAATTTATACAATATTACAAACAAGGTGAATAAATATTATTGAAATACAAAAATAATAATCAATGGAGAAAAAAAAATAACGAAACCCAAATTATAATTGAGATATGAATAGAGATTGAAGAATAAAAACTGAAAAATAATACAATGTAACAAAAGAAGAAGTAGAAGTAGAAAAAAAAAGAAGAAGAAGGAGAAGAAGAAAAAGAAGAAGGAGGAGGAGAAGAAGAAGAAGAAGAAGAAGAAGAAGAAGAAGAAGAAGAAGAAGAAGAAGAAAAAGAATAAAGAGAAATAATAAATATCGAATTGTTTTGGGAAAAAGAAGAAAGAAAGAAAAACTGACCAATAAACCATTTGCTAGGTCCAGCCACCCACACCACCCCTGATCCACCTGAAAACAGCCGCGCCAAACCGACGAGGTTCCTGAATTAGCCTCAGCTCAACAGGCAATGTGTTCCACAATCCACAAGCCGTCACAAGAAAGGACTTGTTGAACATGACTGTCCTATGAATTGGGACAGCCAGTAAATGGGAACCATGCCGGGTACCACCCTGACCAATGTCACACAAGAAGTGAAAGTCTTCAGCTATGTACTTGGGTGTCTGAGTTTTTAACACTTTATGCAGAAAGAGAACCGCATGAAATGACCTACATTCATGTAGCTTCATGAGTCCAAGTCGGTCAAAGTATTCAGTCACATGGTCGTCACGTCTGAGGTTGAAGATGAAGCGGACACAGTAGTTATGCGCACGCTGCATCCTCTGTTGTAGTTGAACAGTCATGTCAGTAGTTACAATGTCGCAATAGTTGAAAACCGGGAAAATCAAGGTCTTCACCAACATAACCTTTGTTGAAAAAGGAATAATGTCAGAAATCTTCTTCAACGTCTTGATCCCAGCAATCACCCTATTGCATGTCAACATCACATGGTTTGTCCAGTCCAAGGTCTTAGTCATAGTGAGTCCCAAGTTTTTCACGTCTGAGCTGTACTCTAATTGTACACCATTGATTGTAATATACGGTCCATCTGTCAAGTCAAGTGTGTTCAGTAGTCTCGAATAACCAACCAAGATTGCCTTTGACTTTGTCTCATTTACCTTTAGCCCATTATTACCTGCCCAATCAAGTAAACGTACTAATTCATCATTCATTTCATCTACTGTCATGTTGAAATCTTTTTTATTACAGTGTTTATAGATTTGCAGGTCATCTGCATATAGATGATATCTGGTGGTTAGTAGAGAACTAGTCACGTCGTTTATGTATATGCTGAACAGTAGAGGACCCAAGACCGACCCCTGAGGCACTCCTCTATCTACATTGCGCCACTGTGAAGAGACACCCTCCACTCTCACACTCTGACACCGACCATGCAAGTAAGACCTTACCCATGCTACAGTGGTGTTTGAAAATCCCAATTTACGAAGTTTATACAAGAGGGTGGGGTGAAAAATGGAATCAAAAGCCTTACTAAAATCAATTAATACTGGAACAGTTAACTGTCTACCATCCATAGCCCCGCGGATATCATCAGCAACTCTCAGCAGAGCCGAGGTGGTACTGTGACCACTACAGAACCCCGACTGGAAATCGCTAATCAAACCGACAGATAGGAGCAGATACAGATAGGAACAATGATAACGATTCATTATTGACTCAGCATTTGCAAGAGAGATAATAGAATAGGCATAATGGATGATAATTGTGTTATAAATACAGAAACCAACCAAATTGTGGTTTCAAGATGTAAAGGAAACCCCCAATTTAAAAAGATCTTCAACAAAAATAGAATCACTTTCAAGTAAGATACTCCCGAGATATCAAAAACAATGTAGAAGAGATCAAGGAATATTTGAAACCTGATAATGTATATGCTATAGTATTTTCGAACAAGAGTCCACTTTTTGAAACTTTGAAAACAGAACTCCTGAGTGCAATGACAGAGGAAATAGTAGAACTAATTCCTTCAGTTTAATTTCGAATCTATAAAAGAATGAACGCTGACATAACCGATAAGGATGAACAACAAATGATAATGGCCCGATGTCATGAAGACAAGAGCTTCCATAGAGGGATCAATGAAAATTATAAACAGATACATAAAAATTATTATTGTCCAGCAATGTACAAAGATGAGTAGTATTTTAAGGCGGTGGCTGTGACGTTTCCTGAACCACGAAAACCCATACGGAAGCTGGGACACAAACTATACCATGAAAACAGATGAGGAAGCTATGACACAAACACTAAACCACGAAAACAGATGCAGGAGCTGAGACACAAACTATACCATGAAAACAGATGCGGAAGCTATTTATTTATTCATTTAATCATTCAGAAAAATTACACAACTTACAGAAAAGTACCACAGGCTTATAAACCGAAAACGGTTCCAATTCTAATTTATACAACAGTCCAAATGTAGCTAGGTTATGTGTCACTTAACACTCATCAATTACACACTCAATTTACAATTCAAAACACACAAAAATCATTTTTGAATTAAAAAAATACTTCTAAACTGAATTAAATCAATCACAATTAATTAGAAAATTCCTAACTTTGAAAAACTATAAAATTTTGAGACCGAAAAGACAAACACACTATTTAGAACTTATCACAGCTGTGAAACTATGACACAAACTATACCACCGCGAAAACAGATGCATGAGCTGCAACACAAGCAGTTCAAACTGAATCAATATTACTGAATTTAGAGCATGAGAAAAATTATTTTATATCAAATTTCTAGAAGATGATTTTTGAAAACAGAAAGCCCAATTTCCAATCCACTTTGGGAAATGTTTCCAGGACGTATGAGCCAAGGATCGTTTTTCACTTATATAGCGCAGTCTCCCCAGTAGGCCTATTCTGCGCCCTATTCTTCTCATGCAAAATATCTTACAACATACTATTCATCCATCTCACAGCAAGAGTACTTGAAAGGTAAAGTAGGATTTTTTTCATCTGAGTTTGTAAGAAGTGATTTGTCATGTTGGATAAGGACTTTGCCCTTGCTAGTCAACATTGTTACCAGTCATGGGTTCTAATCCACATGCAAATCACTTCTTTTTGCACATTTTCAGCAATAAGCTCAAATAATTATTCTGGTTAACAAAAGAGTTGATATTTTCAATGCATGGTACTGCATAGGCCATTTCAGGAGGCTTGTAGGCAACCAGTCACACACCCCATTCTTTATTCAATCCAAATGTTCCGCGTGCTCTTCTGACAGAGTCATTATTTGAATGATGGTTATTGACTAGAGAAGAAATGAGAAAGCATATTTCTATATTACTTGTCTATTTCTTTCAAAAACATCTACTCTAGTACAATGGATATAGATTGTTCTACATTGGCTTCACAAGTGATGAAGTGGTGAATGTAATCATGAATTATCAAACAATGAGCACATGTATCTGCGCTTACATTACTTGACATTTCAAATTCCAATTCAACATCAACGATGCTACTCTTAATACTATCAACCTGATGTGTGCAGTCTAGAACATAGAGTGGACTAGAAGCTGAAAAAGTATCAGGAGGTAGAATAGGTTCAGAATACTTCTTCATTTAATAAGAACGGTTTGCTCTACTCATCATCTCATAAATCATATTTATGTTGCCTTGAAAATTCTTGTATGGATAAAATGTTGAGTTCAAAAACAACCTTATGTTGGTAGCACCACATTTTTCAAAAAGAGAAGCATTCTTATCCGTTTTATTCCTCCAGTCTGTTTGGAAACCAATAATAATGAGTCATGGTTTTTCAATCTGAGAAGTGGTATGCACTGACCAAACATATTTGGTGGTTGTTGGGAGAACAGGGTACTCATGAAGATCCCATCGGCGATATGCCATAGCAATAGGTTTGTCCTGATCAATAATTTTCAGCAATGGCAGTTTCCTCTCATCAGACAACTCTATGAATGGCATATGGGCTACCATTCGATTTTAGTGGGGTCGATTTTATCAGTTTCTGTAACAGTGCTTGGAACGAGTATTGAATTGACATCAGATTCAGCTCCATTCAAGATAAGTTCATGTTCACAATGCAGAAGAATCCTATCATAATCATCTGTGAAGCTCAATATGACCTCCAACGGTATAAGCACATCAAATTCACCATTTGTTTCATTTACAGTAAAGGTATTTCCAGCAAAATTATATCTGGCATTTTTTATATGATTTTTTGTGATTCTCTCAATGTTACAGCATTCTTCATATAACAGCTAATGCCTGGATTCCTGACGGGGTCTACTTCAACACCATTCAACTCATATGCAATTTGGCTAAAAAGATGTAGGGCAAAGCCATCGACTAAATGAACTGTTTTTGCAACAGTGGTTTTTCCATCTTCAGCCACGGTGTACACTTTACCAGAGATGGCTAGATATGAGTCACTGGGTAGAGCAAAAGTAGCAAGTTGAGAAATTTGAATTCGAATTCCATCATTATTTCCAAAGTTTGTTACTGTATGAAATGATGTGTGTGAGTGTAATTCGCACTTGGTTATTGATTCCTCATATTCTGCATTGCTGGTGTCAATATCCAACACTCTTACACTCGTCATTTCTGTTTTCTCTTAGAAATAAAACCAGTTATTGAAGAAAACGAATATTCAGCAATGTTAATCTGCCAAAGTCTGGTTCACAACTGGTGTGATTTGAAACATTCACTCCACTTTTCTTCAAATTTTTAAGAACTTGTCCCATACTGGTATGACACAATCTAAACACGTTGACGAATGTGCAAACTAATATCAATGTTCTCTCCTCTCCTCGGAAGTCAACTAACTCAATACTTTCAGCCACTATTTTCTAAATCATATTTTCTATTCTCTCGGTGTTCACATTCGAATAAATTGGTGTTGCGGGTACTATTTCAATTTTATTCCCTGGTTCAACAAGTGTTGGCACTTCAAATATTACATGATCCTCCTTACCATTCTTATACGAGCCACTCACAATATTACAAACTATTCTGAGTACTGTCACACTTGGCATATTAGGATGATGATATTTATTTGGTTCTAGAACTCTATTTGAGCTGAAATCCAAAACCTTCCCAATCGAATGGGGCTGAGATCCACAGTTTTCGAGCAGTATAATTCAGATTTTAGTGTGTGCATGTTTGCATTAAGCTTGAATTTGATGCCTCTATTCATGAGAGTGGTTTTCAGAAAATCACGTATATCCCCAAGCTCATAACCCTTGTGGTAATATACTTTTTCTTATTTCTTTGTCTACTACCACATTATCATCAATCAACCACACTACAACTATGAATCGAACTGTGCTAGTTTTTACAGATTTGATGAAGAAATACTAAGCATGGGGAAATCAAAACAATCCCTCACGAGCCTGTTTGAACATGCTCTGATCAGAAGGCCACATCATCTTAAACTAGCATAGTTTTTACAGATTTCTAATGATTTTTTTATTGCAATATTCACTTCATCAATTGTTGTGTTACTAGCACAGTATGACAGCATTTCATATTTTCTAGTGAAACTGCATAACTTATCATCAGTGAGCATTGAAGAATCAAACTAATTTTGAAGTTGAAATTTAAAATCTTTTGGAATTTTGAAGTCTATGTTTGAGGTTAAACAAGCATTTATGAATGCTATTGCGTGGAGTCGAGCACTTTTAAATTGAGATAGTTGACTGGAAAAGATATTGGACTCAACATCATCATTGATTGTTTCACTTGAATTGAGTATTTGTTTGTTTACTTCATTAGTAAGTTGTACTTATTTTTGTTATTGCTGTTGTTATTTTCATGATATGATGATTTTATAGGAATAAAGTTTTTGACACAGATGAATTTATTGCAAACTTACCATATATCTTTTTCTCATGACACGAAATCACCAGAGATGACAATAGAATAACCCAGCATATTAGAATAAAACAGGAAGTTAACATTAATTTGGTGTTGTTATACACACCATGATCATGATAACAGCATCTGCATCTAGCACGAATCACATCTTCACTGTTATCCTCTATTGTCACATTATACTGATTCATGCTTGAACACTAAACATTTTTCTGACATCCACTTGAAAAAATATTGCAACAAAATGAAATCTTCAACTGTAACGATTCTAAAATTTTAGACATTCATCCTCAAGCATCATTTAACAAATGACACATTTTTGTATGTTGCATGATGTTTTCTAGAATTTTCAATATAATCGAGACAGGGAATGGGTAATGATGGAATAATATGAACTTCAAAAATGAAATCATTTTATTTTCACATATTTTATGGAAAGTACTCTTATTCATTGAAATTGATTTTTCTATACAACGATCATATTGTGATGGCCACACCAATAGCCACTACAAAACTTATATTCAATTCTAACAATACAGGTTTTATTCTCATTTTAGCGATAACATTTTGAAAATATGATGATTACATGTGTTGCCCATGCCAATAGGTCTTACTTGAGTTTCACAAAAATATTTTCACACTCTTGCCATACATCCTATCTTATCATAATATCATTGGCTTTTCATAAAATTACAAAACTCCGATTGGGACTTGATTTAAGCATCACATGAGAAAATATTTTTCTTAACTCTGTCTGCTAGATAGTGGCCATAAGGCAGTGTGGTAATGTCATCATGAAGAATGATTCTCTTGTCATCCTTGTTGCATAATGAAAGCTTATTCAGTTTAACTGTGTTAATGACATGATTGAAAGATCTGAAATTTGTCATAGTTCTATATCACAATTTCTCACTTTCAATCCTATCCTGCCTACTCACTGTACTCTCATCGTTTTTCAGAACTGTATTATAATCATTGAATGAAATATTCTTTTCAACTACTTGTCGTGAGACGCCTTTTGCTTTTTTTCTCAATATCACCTTCTTTAGCATATATTTTATAGGAATAAAGTTTTGGTCTCAATGAAACGAATTCGCGTACAGGCATAGAAGTGGTTTCATCTGGCTGGAAATTTCCCCACAACTTTCATGTTTTTAAGGGAATACAACTCAAGATCCTTCGGATGGTCGGACAAGTCTAGATGTCTGTTCAGAAATGATCCCCCAAAATCTCCATACAAATCATATGTCTTTATTTCAAAAAAGAATCAGTGTCCATATAAAGCGATTTCAGTTTTTCATCCCATAGTATTTCCGCATTACATCATAAAAAAATTCATACATCAGGTGTTTGGACAGTTCCAACACAGGGAAACCTATGTAGATTGCCTTGGAAAGAATAACCCTCTGCTTCTGAAACTCTACCAGACAAAGATTTTCCGAATAAATGATTCTATCTTTAAATGCCGAGCTGTTCACTAACTTCTCTAATTGTTCTTGTGAATTGACTAGCTTCATATTAACCCTCTTTTTTGTTGATTCAATCGACTTTTCAAACAGAGCATTATTCATTAATCTCATTGAATCAATAACTCTTAGTGTCGAACCGTTTTTAGTGTGTTTTGAAAATGTTATGTACTTCTCACTTCTTGTATTGGGGATAAAATCGATTTTTTCCTGATCACAATCCCAACTCAGTATGATGAAGTGAGCATCATATTATGAAAGATTATGAAGTATTACTGGAATATATCTTTCTCTCAATCTTTTCAGGTTACAAGGGGAGCGAAGTCTGGATCTATATCTCCCAGTCAAATGATCATGGTCCTTTACAGGTGCTACAATCATTGTAAAATCCAGCTTACATATTTTACTGGGAGTTAAAATGATCCTCATCCTCTTTAGTGAAGATAATTGGTATACTTGTTTCATCTCACCTATATTATTGGCTAAATCGATCAAGTAGTTTATAAAATGATTAGGCGCATTACTACCTCTGTAGAGAAATGGGTTTTCCGTGATGATATTTCTTATTTGATCTGGGAGACTTTCATCCATGACTGTGTAGCAACAGTAACTGAATGGCTCGTGTTTGTGGGTTTTCTCTGTGAAACTAGCGGAATGTGAGGGCAGGCTAGAATGGTAGGGTTTTAGAATGCTTTCAAAATCTGCATATATCAGAATTGGTACCGAATATTGATTCTAATAATTTATGAAACGCATAATAAGTGGTTCCCCGGTCGGATTTGATTTAGGCATGATTGCTCTGAACAAACCATTTTTAGTCCAGTCAAGGAAATGTTATAGAGAGAAAAGTTGGGAAGACAATTTTTGACCCCGCGGTTCTGTTGAGGGTAGTAAGGAGGTGAACATATCAAAAGTCCCCACCACTACCCACTGTGCTAAGGGGGTGGGGGTGGTTTAAAGGTACCGATTTTTGGTATTTCGCATAAAATTCAAAAACTATGTATCTTAAGGACTTGATTGTCATATAACAAATCTAAGCTTACATAATTTCCTACAATATTCATCCTAGAACTTTCTCCTCTAGTTTTCAAGATATCCGCTCATAGTCCAGTCAATATAGACATGAAAAGGGGGTGTGTTTGCAATTTATATTGTAGTTCTGATTTTTGAATATATTATTTGGGTACATAAGAGAAGTCCAGAACCAATTTCTTCATGCAAAATTTCCTTGTGCTAGATAAAGGATAGCCCAAAAACCTTGTATTTTCGGCTCATTCTCCAGTTTTCAGCTATTTCTGCCAAATCTCGTAGTCGGACAGAAAAATTTGCGATAGCCTTTTTTTCAGATTAAATAATTCTGAATAAAATGAGATCATTCGGGACTCTCTATCTCCAATGATTTATGATTTTTCAAAAATGAGTGAAATTTGAAGGAAAAATCAATTTTGATCAACAATATCTTCCGATTGTTAACATTTAGATGTATAATTAAAAATCCCTCTGGGCGTATTTTTGTGCTCAACAATCTGAAATCAGGGAGAGCGCTCTATCTCAAATAGATTTTCAGGTACACTTGACAACAATGCTCCTTGTATTGTGAAAAACACCTAATTTTCAGCTTCAACCATCATCACCAACAACATTGTCCTGACATTGATATTTGGCACAATGACATGAGTTCATGAGATCATGTTCTATGAGAATCACCCGTTAGATGCACTTCATTTCAGTATTTCCTAGTGGAGAGGCGCGCTTAAGGACACCTCAAGGACACAATGCTCAGATTTCATCGTACTACACTTTATTCTTCTCGTCTTGTCAAGGTGGTCCAAAAAAATGTATCATAAGTCAAAATCAGTCGAAAAATTAAAAATTTATTGTTGAGTGTACTTAAGCCCATATTCCAATACACAAAAAATTGCCAATTTCTATATTCAAAGCTGCATGTCTTGTGAAACACTTATTCTGATAAAATTTCCAAATCTAGTGAGAATGTGAAAATTGTCCCCCTCTACTCACTACAATAAATTATACTTTTGATTCAAATACAATTCGAAAGTAGCAGAAGATTTCAAAAATGGCGATTGGAGTTTTTACATTTTTTTCGAGATTTTATTGTTGATCAAGAGTTTCTAAACGAGTCTGATACATCATAGAAACTCATGATTGATTTCAAATTGTAGATAAACTCATCGTCTACGAGCTCAGTTGCCTGAAATCCAACTTGGATCAGTCTGGGATATCATATAACTGCCAAAACCGTTAATACGAGAAAAATATCTACTATTTCCGGATTTATTTCAACAATCGAATCTCACATTACGAACATATTTTTTCATGAATCGTTCACAGCAGATGAAAGAGAAAATGCTATTGCACATTTCTGGATCAAGTAATGATTTTTATAATAAGGGGTTACAGCGATACATAGCTTTGAATATAGAAATTGGCCATTTTTGTGTATTGGAATATGGGCTTAAGTACACTCAATAGTAAATTTTTCATTTTTCGACCGACTTTGACTTATGATGCATGATTTTGGACCGCCTTGACGAGCCGACAAGGATGAATTGTAGTACGATGAATTCTGAGCATTGTGTAAAAAGTTATAAGTGTTTAAAATTTTGATCCTTGAGGATTCTCATAGAACATGATCTCATGTCATTGTGCCAAATATCAATGTGAGGACAATGTGTAGCTTTAGTGTTGAGTGTGAAATCTCCATTTTTGCAACAATAGACTCATTGACAAAGGAATTTGGAGGGAATGTTTTAAACACAATTTTTGACTTCGCAGCTTTGTTGAGACTAACAAAGTGCTAAGGGGATGAGGGTGGTTTAAAAGTTGCATTTTTCAGCGTTTTGCTTCCATGCTCATATCTTGAGAACAATGCTGTTAACTGAAATAACTAACTATTTCAAAAAGAAGCTTGATAAATTCTCTACACTTTTTGTTCAGTGAAATTTTGTGATATTCTCAACAGTTCAATCAATCAATCAATCAATCAATCAATAAATCAATCAATCAATTTAAAGTTGTGAAAATTTTGTTTTGATATGGCACCTGCTGGAAAACCCATGGGTTTAGCAGGACCCAACATCAATTTTCAATCAATCAACAATCAATCAATTTTTTTACAATGTTGGGTCCTGCTAAACCCATGAGTTTTCAGCAGGTGCCATATCAAAACAAAATTTTCACAACTTTAAATTAAAATAAAGTACAAATAAAATAAAATTAGGCTATTTGTCGTGAATACAAGAAATGAAAAAAAAGGAATTACAATAATAATGAGAAAATAAAAAAGAACATGATAATCAGAAGTAAGAGTAATAGAGTTAATAAATAACATTATTATAAGCATGATAAATAAGGAGTTAATTAAGAACTGAAAGGAATAAAAGAAGGAATAAAGTAGGAAGTATTTTATACAATATTAATATTACTAAATTATTATTCGTTCAGGCTGGCGGCAGTGACTTTACAACATATATATAATAATATATATAAGTTCCCGAGATATCCGCTCTCGAAGGTGTAAAATTGTTCAAATAACTGATTTTTATCCAATGTTTTGCTCTTTCAGGGCTTATAACTATCCAACAATGCATCATAAGGACTGATGCTTATATTTGGATTGTAGAGCATAGAATTATCTTTGAAATGATGTATTATTTCACGACAAGAATGAAGTGTAGTACGATGGAATCTGAGCATTGTGTCAAAAGACACAGAAAAAGTGTGATTATTTCACTATTTCAAGTATTCCTTTCATTGTTATAGCAGCTTCAATGTAGGGGGTGAAATTTTCATTGCTGCACCTAATCATTTCATTGCACCTCTAATCATTGTTAAGCTTGATTAATACTCATTATTAATCCTCAAATTGTAAACAATCTGAAAACAGGGAGAGTTGAGATGACAGAAAGCCAAACTTTATTTGATAATATCTATGATATGGGCGGATATTCTAGCGAATCAGTATTTAATTCATTTGATTATTGTTCCTAGTGGTCTCTGTTACATTAGATTTTTTTGCTAAATCAGCAATGGCAAGTTCCAGACACTCATTTACTTTCTTAAATTTCGAGTCTTCCTTATTTTTCGAGATGAGAATTGCTTTTTTAGCCACCTTCCTCCATCTATCACTATCTTTCACGTTTCTTATGTCTCTCAAATCGGTGACTTCTATTTTTAACATCATACCAGTGTTCTGTGAGGAAGTGGGTACTTTAGATGTCATTACTTGAAGTTTTTCCTGGACTCGTCTCTGGTAAGTTTCTAGAATGGTTGGAAATATCACTTGATTTTGAATAATTTATTTTCTCAGAAAACTGGTCTTCAAAATTAGCATTATCATCATCATCATCTACAATCATTGAAGCAGGTTTCTCAAATGTTTCACCCGTTACTGAGTCTTCATCTTGAAAAACCTCCTCATTAGAACAGTTCACATTATTGTTAGAACAAGTGATTATGTATGTGATCAGCCTCATTGAAATCAACTTCTTCAAGTAAAATAATGATTTTGTCACAATCCGAGTTAGTGTAAATTTTCTTGTTGATTTCATCGAACTTTTTAGGACTCAGTCCATCAGTAAGAAACCTGGTCATGTCTAAAATGGATATTTCATTGAAACAGAACTCTATTAATTTGTATTGACTGGAGACAGACAGCTCTTTTTTCTTCATAGCATTAACAAACAGAGAATTCAGTTTCCTGATTATGCTTTTGATTTTATCATTAGACTTTGCCGACTCTGATTTGCATTCAAGTTTTTTCAAATATGTTCCAACACTATCCACGCTGCAAACGGGAGCTTTCACCAAAATGATAGATTCAAAAATAACCAATAAAGAATTAAGCTCCATTTTCAAAGATGAGACTCACTTCTGGTGTGAAGATGAGGATGCTGGTTCACTTCTATCGTGTTTTCAAAAATCTTTCCAGCAAGATTCGTATATATGTGAAAAATGAAAAGACAAGAATTGGTTGAGATTACATCATGTATGAGATGGAATGATGAAGATGAAATTCTTTCTGAATGAGTATAATAATCAAAACTTTGTACGAAAAGCAGATATTCATTGATTTTTCGAAAAAATTACGTATTATCCATCATGATAATACATGTAATATCCACTTTCGGATATTACAGTAAAGTGCAACAATGCGAGTGCAAGAGTTGATGATCTCGAGATAAAGTTTGCTGCAGTGAAAGATGAATCTGACAAGACTAAAATTGAAGTGAGAGATCTCCAACAACATACTCGAAAAAACAATATCATTTTAACTGGTGTACCCTTCACTAAAAATGAAAATATGTTGAATATTCTGCATGCTGTAGCCCGTGCATTTCAACTGAACTTTTTCCATGCCGATATCTCAGCTGCCCATAGGTTGGGAAGTAGTAAAAATAGTCCTAGACCACCGTTTATCGTAGTTAACTTCACTTTTCGCTTTGTAAAGTCGTCGTGGTTGGAAGCTAGGAGGCAGAAAGGAAGTCTCACCGCTAATGAACTCGTAAATACGTTCCCTGATTCCGTAATCTACCTCAATGAACATTTAACACCTGAGACTAAAGCTATTTTTAATGCAGCCATGGCAATGAAAAAAGACGGGAAATTGTCATCAGTATGGACGTCTGATTGTAAAGTGATTGCGAGGATTTCGAAGGAGCAGCGTCCGTTTCGAGTGCGCGACCTCGCACATGTGGAGCTGATAAGGCGCGAGGGCAAGCTGGCTGCGGTCGCCAACCCTCCAAACCCCATCCCACCACCGCCATCGTCCACCAGTCAGTCATGAAGTGTGTATGTGTCTCTGCCAGCCTATTATTAGTATGTGCCTCCAATATATATGTGAGTAAGAAATACTAAGTCATTTATTCTTGAAATAAAAACGAAGACCGTTCAAGTGATTTTAATTTCAAGACGACTCTATTATTATTATTTTCTAATTCATATCGTTCTGTAACCTACATGAACTACTGGTTATTGTGTTTACTGGTTGAACTTTATATTTATGATTTTACTTTATTTCCTTTATTATTTATAGATATAAGCCTGTGAAAATCGTGAATGAGTACTAGTTAGGTACCTATAATTGCAAACTAAAGTAGGTCTATACTGTTCTGCTTATGCTGCAACACTCACTTATGGACAATATACGTCCACTATTAGTAGGGTAAAATTATACTTATCATTAACTGAAACTGAATAATATACTGTCATAAATAAACTAATCATGTGAAGAATAATATATAAAATGTGAGGAATATTGAGTATGGGCTAAAATTAAATAGGAATATTATATTTAGAAAATATGAATACAAACTGCAGTATATCTCATTATTTTTTCTTCTGCATATAATATACAATAGTTTGGTAAATGATAATGGCATCTTCATTTCATTTATACAGGAAAATACAGTACCGTACTAACTTTATAACCAGTAGGCTATTTGAGTTCTTACTTGTAAGACAATGAATAAATTATCGTAGAAAATGTTTCAGTCACGATCTTATCTTGTTTTATCTTTGAAGGAAGCATGATATTCGATTATTACTCTCTTATTATTATAATATTTATAATAATCTTATAGCCCACTCGATTCTGATAGCCTAAATAAATATGAATTATTTTTAAATGAATCACTGTTTAAAAAAATAAAGGTCTGAATTATAATTGATGAACAGTAATAGTTTAATGTTATAATAATTATAAATCAATGATATTAATGATGAGGTTGTGATATTGTCAAGAATTGATGAAGATTATTAGTCATTAATCCACTGTTGATCACTATTGAGCGTCTTAGTTCTTGTTATTCTATACTTTTACATTATCTTTCACATTCATAAAATAAATTTTAATTTTTTCTTCACATAACTTCCATACACATTCTAATGTATTCTTTTATGCTTGTTTATCACTGGACTAAATTTTCAACTGCTACTTAAAACCATTATGAGTATTGAAAGCTTTTTGGTTGGCCGGTTTCGGCTAGATGCCTTGGTTTTTGGCGCTCACTACAATTATAAACAATATTGATGATGAGGATGGCATGGGATTCTCGACTGTGGTTAACGAATGTGTGAGCCTCGATGATTTTACTGAATATTCCCAATTTATCAACTGTTCCGGTCTAGAAAGCCTGAAAATCTTACATTGTAATATAAGGAGCTATAAGAAAAATTTTGATGACTACTTAATTTATTTAGATTCTGTTTTTCCCAAATTGGATATAATAATTTTTTCAGAATGTTGGTTGCCCAAGTGTGACGGTGTTGTTGATCTTGCTGGTTTCAATTCTTTTAATACAAGCACCTATCGCAACCAGAACGATGGTGTATTGATTTATGTAAATGAGCGAATATCAGCGGTTGCAAGGGAGGTTACTATTGGAGATGTTTATGGGTTAAGTCTTGATTTTAATTATTGCGGGGTAAATTATAACTTGCTGGGGTTGTATAGAACGTTCGATAGCAGTATTGATAATTTTATTACTGAACTGGATACATATTACAGAAATATTCCACGAAATAGAGGATGCATCTTGATAGACGACATAAATATAGATTTACTCAAAAATGATGTTGTCACTGATCGATATCTTAACAGTTTGTCAGGAGCCGGTCTTGTCCAATGTATCGATAAGCCAACGAGAGTGTCGGGAACTGGTGGAGCATGTCTGGACCATGCGTTCCTGAGGCATTGTGATATGTGGGCTGTAAATTCAGCTGTTCTCCATACCAGTGTAACCGATCATTATAGTATCACCGTAACTATCACTTCCTCTATGCAGCCAAATATTCAGTCAGGACATGAAGCTAATACCACTAATAATACCTACATTTCAAAATCTCTTCTCAGTAATAATTTAGCAAGTGTCGACTGGCAACCCTTCTTTGCCTGTCAGGATACTAACACCTGCGCTCAATTATTTTGTTCCAATATTAGAATATGTACAGAGAAGTCAAAAAAAAATATTTAATTACCGGTATACATCCAAATCTAAAAAACTCAAGCCGTGGATCACGTCTGGTCTTGTTGCAGCTATTCGAACTAGGGATAATTTGAGCAAACTAATCAAAAGACAGCCTTTCAATGATGTTCTAAAAAATCAATACCGCACTCACAGAAACCTATTGAGTAACCTATTAAAACAGACAAAAAGAGATTATTACCGATCACAATTTGATGCAAACTATGGCAATCCAAAACTTTTTGGAATACCGTCAATGAGAGAGCAGGCCGTACAATGAATAAAGAACAGTTCCCTCTACAAAAATTTCTAAATACGAGTACACAGAACCTCTCCTTGAACTCCTATAAGGATGTATCCAATGAATTCAACAATTTCTTCTCTAGTGTAGACAGGAGGTTGGTTAATACTATTGTTTCAGGTGATGAACCTTTAATAGATGACTATTTATACAGAAGTCATACTAACTTTGTCTTGAAGCCTGTCACAGAGCAAGTTATCTTGCGACACGTGTCCGGCTTAAGAGGAGGTTCTGCCCCTGGCTATGATAATTTCTCGGCATCCTCTCTTAAATATAACATTCATCTTTTATCAAGACCCCTTCTTCATCTCATTAATCTTAGTCTGTCATGTGGTGTATTCCCTGATCCTTTCAAATTAGCTAAAGTGATACCTCTATTTAAATCTGGAGCATGTAATGATATGAATAACTAACGTCCTATATCCCTTTTGAGTGTTTTCTCTAAAATATTAGAAAAAATTGTGAAAGAACAACTGATGAGCTATCTTCTAGCAAACAATATTCTTAGAAAATCTCAGTATGGGTTTAGGCAAGATAAATTAATAACTGATGCCCTATTTGATATCAATGTAGAGATTAACAATTCTATATCTTCTAGCCAAAAATCCATGATGATCTTCTTAGACTTGAAAAAAGCTTTTGATTCTATAGATAGGAGAAAGCTCTTAGAAAAGTTAGAATACATAGGCATCCAAGGCACATCCTTGTCTTGGTTCAATAGTTTTCTTTCAAACAGGAGGCAATCTGTTTCCATAGCGGATATAGTTGGTGATGAAGCTGACGTGGATTACGGGGTGATCCAGGGCAGTACTCTGGGTCCCCTGCTTTTCCTTGTTTACATTAACAATATTTCGAGACTTGCCCTGAATGGAAAGATTTTGCTATTTTCCGACGATACCCTGATTTTTCTGAGAGGTGCTTCTTGGGAGGAAGTGAAAAATAAAGCAACACATGATCTTGCACAGGTGAAAAAGTGGCTTGACCAGAACACCCTTTCTCTAAATGTAACAAAAACAAAGTTTATGCCAATATTAAGACATCAAAATACATAACTGTGATGATCCGCAAAGCAATGTATGTAACTGTGAGCGTATAGAAAGAGTACACTCATACAAATATCTAGGTATTGTTTTCGACAGAGGTATGAGATGGTCAGAACACATCACCTACTTAAAATGCAGAATTCGTCGGCTAATTCATGCTTTTCGGATGTTGAGTGACATTCTCAATCCAAATGAGATTAAGATGGCCTATTATGCTTATATACAATCAATACTGGCTTTTGGCATCATTGCTTGGGGGGGAGCTTATGAAACGGTTCTCGAACCCGTTGCTGTGGTACAGAGAGAAGTCATAGAGGTAGCCTTCAAGAAATCAAGATTTCATCCGTCAGATTTATTATTTAATGAAACATCTATTCTTACAGTAAGACAAATTTTCATAAAAGTTCTTCTTATTCACATGTACAAACATCAAAACTCAATCTTTTCAGTAGTCTCACACTCTTATAACACCCGTTACTCACAGAATACAACTGTCTCATCCACTTATTTGCACAGAATTCACTCAACTACCAACCCTTCATATATTTCACAAATTCTTTATAGGAACATTCCCAGTAGATTTGCCAACTTGAACTTATTTGAATCTTTGTCTATTGACACATTCAAAAAGAACACACACTGGTTATTATCAGTCCTCGGTCTGGATGAATCAGAGGAACTTATAAACTCATCCTACAGATAGTTTTTTTTTCATAATCTTTTTATGAGTTTAGTGTCTTGCATCAGACTTAAGGTAAATTTTGCTCCTCATTCAATTCATAATTATTTATTAGAATTTCAATTAAGGTATCATTCCTATAATAGCTCTACAGTTTTTTTTCAAATTGAAATCCAACATCGTCGGTGTTTGTGCTTTGTTTCTCATTTCGAGTTTTCCCTGTCCTCCTCTCAATATCTTAGGATACGTCAACATCCTTTTCCAATATAAATTAATGAATTTATATGTAAATTGATAATAAAATTTAATTCTCGTCAGGCTGACTGATGGGAGCTCATCCTTGCTCACAGACCTCGGGTCCATGCAAGGATTAATTCCTTCAAGTACGGCTTGTCAGCTTGCACTATTAGAAGAATAATAAACATTAATGGTAGGATAGAAAGTTTTTATGTTATTATGCTTTATTATTATTATTATTATGCTTTGTAAGTAACATTATTGTATTGTAAACATTTTTCTGATGGTGTTGGTGACAGAATTTATTTATATTTGTTGTATTGTTTTTTGGATGAGGAATAAAAGAATTTGATTTTTTTTTTATTCTGATATTGGATGAGATCTAGACAAAATATTGAAATTCCAAAGCATAGTTCAGTAAAAATAAAATGCTTATTGAATTTTGAATGATTAGATATATTGATTCAAGTTTTTGTGACAGAATGCTTTTGTTACAATTAGAATACATGAGTCATATTCGGTTTTTCATTAAAATTCCATTCAATTCCAATTGAGATAACAAGATTGCAGATTTTCATCAGTATAATGTTTAAGATCAGAGTTTTGTCAAAAATCATTGGTTTTATTTGCTGAATAATCAGCAAAATGGTCAGAGTACCACACATTTCAGTTCGTTTTTGTGTTATTAAAATGTCGGATTTATTGTCAAAAGACAAAATGGTCAGATTACCACACTCCAAGATATTTCAATTTGTTTTTCGCGTCATCAAAATGACGGATTTATTGTCAAAAGACAAAATGGTCAGAGTACCACACTTCAAGATATTTCAGTTTTTTTTGCGTCATTAAAATGACGGATTTTTACTGTCAAATACAAAATGGTCAGAGTGCCACACTTGAAGATATTTCAGTTTGTTTTTTGTGTCATTAAAATGACAGATTGTCAATAAATCGACAGATTTTTTCTCAATAAATTGAGAAGATTTTTGACTGGAATTCACATAAAATCAGAGTTCACGGTAAAATCATTTAAATAGGATGAGTAATAATCAGAAATCAGAAATTTCATCCAAGTTTCAGATTTTTATTCATTTTAAATGAAATAATATCATGGTTTATCGAATATTTATAGCTATTGAAAATTCAATTATTGGAAGAGTTGCATGCCGGACTGTTATTAACCACATCCAATCAGAGCAAATGATTCATGATTTCACCGCTAGATGGCGCTTGCTGGTAATACTGTTCCAATCCGCTAATTAAAAAATAATGTTTTGCAAAATTGTTATGATGGAAGAGCCATTTTTACTTTTCAAAGTTTGAATTACGGATTTTCTTTAATTTTTCGTGAAAATTTGATGAAATAATGCATCATATTAGTTTTCAATCAAGTAAAAAACAGGCAAGCAAATGATTCAATAACGGATTTCCATGTGAAATTCATAGTTTTTATGGTAAAACATCTTTAAAAAAAAAATAATTATCGGATTATTATTCAACTTAAATTTTGTGTTTGATTATATAGGAATTTTTCCTCTTATGCTTCAATGTAGTTTGCGCCAATCCAACTCATCAACACGGTCACCCCACGATTTCCTGAGAAAGTTATGGAATATAAATAGTCTTGTTAATGAAGGAATATTTAATATCTTTCTCATCAAAGACAATAGATAAACACTTTCCACTAGAATTCAATTTTTAATTCAACAAGTAACTACAAAATGTGGAAAAAAATCAAACGTGTGTGAGATTAATACTCACAAGGCATAAATATCAACCAGGGAATAGTTTGTTGACAATGCTAGTGACTTTTATTTGAAGCAATTCCCCGTCATATTTCAAAAAAGCTAATCAGTATTCTCTATCTTATTATCAAACTTAGATCTATATGACATAATATTTTCACACCACATCCAATCTTTTTATTTCTCAACAGGAATTTGCATCTGCTTTAACACAGAGCTAGCAATCAAAAGCTAAACATTTTATGAGGAAGGAAAAATAGTTGAGAAATCATACTTTAAACTACTTCTGAGTTTTTCTACAATATTCAGCATTAGTGGTAAAATGAACAAATTTCAAAGAATACTAACATAGAAATAACCAAATAATGTTTGTGAATGAATTAATATTCTTGTTCAACTTACGTTTTATGTATGATTCGATTTCTTCTTGAAGAGACGATCACCGACAATGGACACGACGTGAAAAAGTGGATCTCAGATCTGTCACATCCAGAATCTGTGAATAGTGGAAAATAAATATTTTAATGAAATGAATGGGATGGGATGATTCAAAGTAGTTGTTTATCGAATTCACACCATCAAAAACACATTATTGCTTGAGAAAGAATATCATTGCAAAGATTTCTTGGTGAATATTTTTTTTCTTAGTACGAAATAGTCTTAGTACGTTACGTCACAGGGCAACGTACACACGCGCATACACATGCAGTGATATTCTTAGTCACTATGACATCACCAGAATATTCTTAGGAACTATGACGTCGCACAGAATGCCGAGTATCCATAACCAACAGTAAGATAACCTAAAAGGGAGCGTTTATTGCTCGAAGATCCTCTTTTACCCAGAATGGTAGTGCATAACGGAATGGTCCCTTGCAGCCATTTGAAAATATAATGACAACAGGGTCCATCTTGCTATTCGCTACCTATGAAGTATATTGATTTATGCAAATAAAAGCTCCAAATCAATTTCCTAATAAAACCAAAGGTATTGCTCAATACATATCAAGTGATTATTATGTTTTAACAGTGTTATGACATTATATTGAGAGTTATAACACAGTTATAACTTAATTATCAATCTAATTATTGAAGAGAAGCTTCAAAATCAGATGAATTTGAAAAGCTAGGTCTTGTTGCACAGAAGCCGATTAAATTTTAACCGTGATCAACTTTACGAGAACCAATCAGAGAAGGCCTTTTATAAAAGAAGGCATCTCTGATAGGCTCTCGTAAAATTAATTACGTTTAAAATGAAAAAAATTAAAATGAAATTTATTGATTCCTTTTCAAAAAAACATAGCAAATTACAGTTTAAAAATAGGAACTAAGTTGATCACTCTAACCAGTATTCTTGGTCAACTTACAGGAAAAATAAAATAATCATCATTACTAAAAAAATTACATGAATGGTTATAACTTGATTTGAAATTATACAAAATAAAATCCATTGATTTTTGAGTCCAGCATTAATTAAAAATCTCTTGCACTCCGTGACGTCTGCAAACCAATGTGAACAAAAATATACAACCAATACAATTTATCTGGAATATTCAAAAAATGTAGGCTATCATTATTATTTTTTATATGAATGTATTAAAAACCATTACTACTCAACTATTTATCTCTCACATGTGTTATTCACGATTCTAATTATCGAAAAGAGAAAAAATGTATATGTATATAATGCAGAATCTGTATATTATTATTTACCTGCTTCATTATAAACATATTCATACTTCAGTGTTGCATCAAGAAAAACTAATTCTTGGAAAGACACCATCCAAGCTCTTAAAAGTTTTAAAAAATCTGGTGTGGCGTACTCACACAACTTTCCTTGCTGTTATGAAAATTGATCACCTGACGCTAGTGTTCACGCGCATCTCAAGTCTACTATTCCAAGATCTGAGCCAGCTGGTGACAGGACAATAACGCTGGAGACACACGAAGTCTGCTATCTCTTTATAGTGAATGTTTTAATAGAATCAACAGTTTGCAATTGAATAATAACATTTTCTCGAATTCCGAGCTTATTTTCAATTTTAGGTGAAAATGTTACTGAACATTAATTGTACAGTTCTTCATGCTCAATCTTTTCAGCTAGAATTTTTTTGTTTAAATTGTATCTGAAGCCTGATAATTGGAAATCTAAAATCGAACTTTGCATAGATGGGGCGAGCTCCTGAAATGTTTACAGATATGGGACTTATGGCAGTTGATAGAGCTTATCAATGATTATATCAGGTATTAATTTGATCAAAATCGTTGGAGCCGTTTTTTGAGAAAATCGCGGAAAACCCGGTTTTTGACAACATTTTCGCCATTTTAGCCGCCATCTTGTATTGCATTTGATCGAAATTGTTCGTGTCGGATCATTATAGTGTAAGGACCTTAAGTTCCAAGTTTCAAGTTATTCCGTTAATTGGGAGATGGGATATCGTGTAGACAGACGCACATACACTCATATATACAGTTATACACACACACATACAGACCAATACCCAAAAACCACTTTTTTGGACTCAGAGGACCTTGAAACATATAGAAATTTAGAAATTCGGGTACCTTATTTTTTTTTGGAAAGCAATACTTTCCTTACCTATGGTAATAGGGCAAGGAAAGTAAAAAGACTATATTTTCAGATGATTTAATTTCGTATGGTAGTTGATTGGAGTATTTTGGAGCTACATATTGGATCGATTGCTTGAAAATTGATTCATTGACTTATGGTAAACGAAACATTCTTTGTGTGATTCTTCTTGTATTGTATTATAAATTCTCTGTACCAGTATTGCCAGCTCCGACATAGAATAGCTTTAAGACTTTATATACAAAAAGATGTTGTAGAGCATTTTTAATTACTCTTTCCATGATTAATTCAGTTTTAAAAACTTGGAACATACAATCTTCGGGGACGAAATTTCACTTCACACTTATGTGACAGATATTGTTCCAACTCTTCTGTAGACTTGGCAGAGGGAGAATCAGGCAGGCACATTAATCATATTAGATTAGTCTTAACTATGTGTTCACGTATGAAAAGAATCTATTTTCCAGTTTCTTTTTAGGGGTTGTTTTTGCATTTTGCCTTTGAAGACTAATACTAGGCCGCCGTATCATAGACAATAGTTTGTTGGTCCTTTGACATTCCTTGTATACACATGGCCAAACTAAGCATATACCTATGATACAATGAACACGCACACTCACCCACTCACATATATGCACCACATTTGACAAAAGGAGATTTTCTTTAGGAGGAAACAACTATCTAATACTTCTATTTTCTGGAATGAGCTCATAGATTGCACGTCTTTGTTGAAAATTAACTTAGTTGATCGGTAAATCTCACATGATGTGGTCAATTGATTGATGCATTCAAATGCATTTTTCATCAGCTATCATAATCTGGAGAAGGAGTAGGAGGAGGGGTAGTGAGAGGAGGAGGAGGAGGAGGAAGAGGAGTAGGAGGAGGAAGAGGAGTAGGAGGAGGATGATACTTATTATGGATTGATTGATTGATTGACTGAGTACTTTATTTATGTAGATTACAATATATACTGGCTTATACACTTATATACAATAGCTTACAATACAGCAAAATTATAGATGAATTTATATAATATAGACTAAGAAAATAATTATTGAACTGTATATGATATGAAAAAGCAGTTTGTAATATAATAACTATAGATAATAATCATATTGTTATGCATCTACATAAATTGGCGGAGCTTTGGACATATCAATGTCCATTCTTCGGAAAGAATGTTAAAAATATCCTCCCCACTAACTCTCTACCAAAACGTTAATTTCGTTATTTAAACTAAGGATTTATTTATTAATGGAAATATTGTAAAAGTTTTAATCAATATGAATATTAAAGAGAAAAAAACAGAAAATTGATAGAGTAAAATAATTATATAGGTAGATAAGATCGAATAATTGATTAATAAAATGAAGTAGGCTGAAAGTAGATCAGGGTTATCAACTTTCAGTAATATACGGCAGTATGCAGTAGATAATTGAAATAACATGAGTTTATATAATATATATAGATATACAATTCGTTCTATAACATGGTTTAAAGGTTTGTATTTGTGGGATGGGTGGGGGATGGATGTCATGTGATCGTTCTAGGGCCGGACAGTTTCAGTCATTTGTTCCAAAAGATGTTTTTTTAAAGTGAGGATGAAGCTCGCTCGGCTCTCGATGGACCTGATAGAAACAGGAAGTGCATTCCATGCACGACAGGCACTGACTAAGAAGGATTTTGTGAAAATAGTACTTCGATGATTGGGTATCCTTAAAGTACTTTCTCCGCTTCTAGTATGTGAAGCATCTATCCTCCTACCTTCAGAGACAAATTTGAAATCATCTTTAAAATAGTTCGCATTACCGTATTTCAAGGTATCTCTAACAAGCTTGACTATTCGAAAAAGCCTCTGATCGGGAAGCTTTAATGATGAACTAGCAATGTGGGCTGGGGTGATATGATCATGGCGTTGGAGGGAGTAGACGAAACGTAGACAATAATTTTGGCAACGCTGTAGTTTATCATTCAGAGTGACTTGCATATCGTTAAGAACAGAATTACAATACATGAAATGTGGGAAGATGAGAGATTGAACCAATAATAATTTAATGTTTCTCGGGAGGATATCGTGCATTTTCTTCAATGCATGCATGGCTGAGAATACCTTTTCACAAGTTTTGTTCACTTGTTCTGACCAGTCAAGAGTATTATTCAAAATAATGCCTAAATTTTTAACTGAGCTACAGTAAGGAATGTCATTACCGTCTACACTAATTTTGTGAATCGATTCAAGGTCAATATTGTTTATAAGACGAGAATATCCAATTATAATGGGTTGTGTTTTGATGGGATTAATCTTAAGGCCATTTTTCTTTGTCCATTCCACTATCGAATTGATATCCTGATTCATTTTTCCAACTGTTTCATTAATTTTTGTTATGGGACAGCTTAAATAGATTTGAAGGTCGTCTGCATAAGTATGGAAACTGGAGAATTTGATAATGGAAGAAAGGTCATTAGCATACAAAGTGAAGAGGAGAGGGCCTAAAATTGAAGCTTGTGGTACTCCATGCATAACGTTTTTCCAAGTTGACTTTTTGTCACCGACAGATACACATTGTTTCCTACCTAATAGATAGGATTTAAACCAAACTAACGAGTTGTGCCTGAAACCAAGAATAGCCAACTTATTCAGAAGGACTGTATGATCAACAGTATCGAATGCTTTAGAAAAATCAAATAGGGTGAGGATGGTGCATTTTCTTTGGTCCATAGCTAGCTAACCTTATATCATCAGTGACACGAAGCAGAGCTGTCTCAGTTGAATGGAATTTTCTGAAGCCTGATTGAAAGTTATGAAGCTTACTATTGTTGTCTAGAAATTTTACAACTTGAGCATGAATGAGTCTTTCTAGCACTTTGGACAATGCAGGTAGAATACTGATTGGTCTAAAATCCTCAACTTTATTGGGTGATGGAACTTTATTTAGAGGGCGAACCAGAGCAAACTTCCAGTTTTCAGGGAAAATGCCTTCTTCAAGTGACTTGTTGAAAATGTATGTAATGGTTGGTAAAACAGCAAATAACATCTTCTTGATAAATTTAATAGGAATTTTGTTTACACCCGTAGCATACGTTGAATTGCTCTGAAAGTGTCTTCTTCTGAGATTGGATGGAAATGAAATTGATCAGTGATTGGTAAATCTAAGTTTGTAACCTGCTCTTCAAGATCATTGATATGATTAGCAATGACAACTTCGTCGCGTTGGTTAGAGTGTGAAACGAAATGGTCATTTATATTATTCAATGGTAAGTCAATTTGTGGATTCGATTTCTGTTTGCCAAGCCCGAATTTTTTTATTCCCTGCCAAAGTGATTTAGAGTCTTGTCTATTGTTTGTCATAAACGAATTCAAGTACCTAATCTTTGAGTTCCGTACTTCCTGTTTAACCCTATTTCTAAGGCTCCTATACTCTATCAAACTGTCCAAGTCAAATGTCTTTTTAAATTTTCTATGTGCTTCGTCTCTACGTCCCATCATCTTAAGTATGTCTTCAGTCATCCACGGTACTCGTCGTTTTCTATTAATCCTCCTTGTCACAAAAGGTGCCTGTTTGTCATACAAAGTCAAAGTCCAATTCTCGAAAGTCTTGACCATGTCATCAACTGAAGGTAATGCTTCAATTTGATGCCATGGAGTCTGAGCCACATCAGTCAAGAAGGCGGCTTCATCAAAGTTTTTGAAGTCTCTATAAGTGATAATTTTCTGTTCTGGCTTGGGAATCTTATGGGAAAGTACACAGTAGATAAAATCATGTCTAGAAATAGCTGGGACTGAGATTTGGCCTGCTTGAACAACCTCATTGGGATCACTAACAATGAGAAGGTCAATGAGTGTGTCTGATTCATTAGTATGATGAGTTGGATTGAGAGGTGAAATAGTCATGTTTAGGCATTGGAAAATTGTAGTCAGTTGAAAGTAGTCAAAGTTACGATTTGTCATGTTCAAGTCGGTGTTCATATCCCCCATAACTAGTATACGGTTATAACAAGGCATAAGAGAAAGCAAGGCATTTTCGAAATCTGTGAAATGACCTTTTTTTGGTGGGCGATAACAGATACCAACGAGTAATTTATCAGTACTAGATAAGGATAATTCAAGTAGCATAAACTCTGGTCTGGAACAATACTCTTGTTTAGATGTGATTAAAACTTTTGTTTTGATACCATCTTTCACATAAATTGCTACACCCCCACAAGCTTTATTTAATCTATAATTCCGGAAAAGATTATATCCAAGCAATGCAACAAAATTTGATGAAATACTAGGCTCCAAAAATGATTAGGAAATTCCGATTATATTGAAGTCCTGAAAACGGAAGATTGCTCTGAGTTCATCAATGTGGCAACTGAGGGATTGTACGTTAAGGTGAGCAGCCTTGAAAAGTTTTTTGAAAGAGTGGAGCTTATTTGCTAGAAACATACCTGCGTCATTATTACTATTATTGAAATAATCATACCTACTTGAGGGCGAGCGAGCTGACGTGTCAGTGAGAGGCATCATGGAAGCAGCAGACCAATCGTGAACTGACCTCAGAACGACACATGACGGGGAAAATGGGGATGAAACTGATGAAACTTAACCTAAATGAAAAAGTCTCTTGATTCGAGTGCATTCAGCATGCCTTGACAGTTCGGCTCCCTTCACTATTTAAAGCACTAGTTCAAAAAAAATTCACTAAACACAATAAGATGTACATGTGTGGAGTTCCGGTGATGAATAATCCTAATGGTGAATAAGATGAAGATTGAGGAAGAACTGGTAGTGGGAGATCTGGTCCAAGTGGAGATAGAGCGAGTAGGTATCCAGTAGTGGAAGAATCGGGTCCAAGTGGAGGTAAGCGAGAAGGAATCCAGTAGTGGAAGATCAAGTCCAAGTGGAGACAGAGAGAGATGGAATCCAGTGGTGGAAAATCGAGTCCAAGTGGTGATAGAGAGAGATGGAATCCAGCAGTGGAAGATCGTGTTCATGGTGGAGATAGAGCGAAATGGGATCCAGTAAAAACTGAAAAAGAGAAGAAAAAGCCAGCAGAAAAACGAAAAATCTTTGAAGAAAGTTATCAATAGAGAAAAGATACATAATACAACTGATAATGCAAAATATTCGCGTAAAATTGAAGAGGAATAGTATGATTTAATGTGGGAATGAATTGAATATTATATGGATATTAAAATATAATATATGGATATTAGTAGAAGGTAATCAGATAGAAAGAGAAAAGGTAGAAAAATGAATAGATATAGAAAGAGAAATAAACATTTGTACATGCTGGATAGCTAGTGAAAAAATCACAGGGAAAATAATGATAATAATAGGGAAGAAAAGAAGAGAAAGAAGGAATGTGCACAAATTGAGAAGAACTTATGAAACTGAACTATAGAATAAGAAATAGAACATCGTATTGTGATCTTGAATTGATCAAGGAGAGAAGAAGAAGAAGAAAAGAAGAAGAAAGAGAAGAAGAAGAAGAAGAAGAAGAAGAAGAAGATGAAGAAGAAGAAGAAGAAGAGAAGAAGAAGAAGAAGAAGAAGGAAGAAGAAGAAGAGAAGAAGAAGAAGAAGAAGAAGAAGAAGAAGAAGAAGAAGGAGAAGAAGAAGAAGAAGAAGAAGAAGAAGAAGAAGAAGAAGAAGCAGAAGAAGAAGAAGAAGAAGAAGAAGAAGAAGAAGAAGAGAGAAGAAGAAGAAGAAGAAGAAGAAGAAAAGAAGAAGAAGAAGAAGAGAGAAGAAGAAGAAGAAGAAGAAGAAGAAGAAGAAGAAAGAAGAAGAAGACGAAGAAGAAGAAGAAGAAGAAGAAGACGAAGAAGAAGAAGAAGAAGAAGAAGAAGAAGAAGAAGAAGAAGAAGAAGAAAAGAAGAAGAGAGAAGAAGAAGAAGAAGAAGAAGAAGAAGAAGAAGAAGAAGAAGAAGAAGAAGAAGAAGAAGAAGAAGAAGGATAAGAAGAAGAAGAAGACGAAGAAGAAGAAGACGAAGAAGAAGAATAGAAAAGAATAATAATCATCATCGCAAACAGCAATATTCAAGTAATCATTATAAATATAAGATCAAGAAGAGAAATTAGGAAGAAAAATAAGAAGTAGAGGAGACGATGGAGAAAGTGCTAGATCATTTTTAGATGTGTTTTAAATGGGATTGAACGGTGAAGTGTGAAAAATATTATATAGTATTAGAAGTATAATTAACTATTGGGAGTTGCAAT
The DNA here is from genome assembly GCF_014356525.2 of Nilaparvata lugens. Lineage (NCBI taxonomy): Eukaryota > Metazoa > Arthropoda > Insecta > Hemiptera > Delphacidae > Nilaparvata > Nilaparvata lugens. The sequence goes on along the minus strand of NC_052518.1, from coordinate 37,542,094 downwards.
AACAATAAAAGTAGTAAATTGAGAACTGTAATATTTTAGTGATGAATGTCTAAGATAACGTTAAATGAAACACAGCCCCTATATAAGCATATGAACAGACTACCCACCCCTCCGTTCTATCAATAATTCTTCACAGATTAGCTTCTGTTGTTCGAGCTGTGGCAACAGTAGGAGATATCATTATGTACACCTAATATAGAAAAGATTACTATTTTTACCTATAGATTACATCCATATCTATAACGTATGTTAATCATCCAATTCATATGAAATTCAGCATTTCGAAAATTATTAATTATGGAAATATTTTTTTTGGTAAGAGATGTAATAATTATTAGTAAGAATAGAGATAATGATTCTCTAAGTACCCTCTGGAGTAAAGTAGTTGATGCATTGAACGTAGTTTTGGGAATTGATATCAAGATAAATTATTAATCAGTATTAACAAATGTGGATCTCCTCAGTTTGAAATAATTGCCTCATATATAATCATGATAGCAGTGTAAAGATTCATTTATAGAACAGAAAGATAGCTCATGAAAAATGCCAAGGTATATCTACTGTGAAATGTTTTAATACGAATTTCCTATTATTGTAGTGAAGGGCACCTTAGTAATCGAATCCTGAAATGATTTAATTTACCTTTATTTTTTGAAGGTCGGTCATCCTCTCGACTGTGTGGACCCTCTTGGATCCTCCCTCGCCGATAGAGATCTTGATCCTCCCGTCCGATGACCAGACATTCCTATGCCCATGACGGTCGGCCGCAGCGTTGAGGATCTTGAGACGCTCCGCAGTCAGATCCTCGCAAATGGTGACGCCGGAACCCTTCAGCTTCTTCTTAGCGTCGAAGATCATCTTTCTGGTCCGGTAGCTGCAGAGTCGAACTATGATGGGTTGGTCCTTAGGTTTTGCTTGCCCTTGTTGAGGTGGTTGACGCCTTCCAACGCGATGCGAGCGGTTGACATCCGCCAGAGTCACGGGCACGTTCAGCTTCTTGTTGAAGACATCAAGCACCAGCAGGTCCGTGTCTTCTTTGTCGCTCTCCGGGATCCCAAAAATACGTATAGAATGTCGGCGCCATTCATAATCATATTATTATGACTGCTGCAATAGATTAAAATATCAATATTTCGATATCTTTGTCTTTTCAAGTTCTCTTCAATTTTTAAATGAGAGAGTAAGACTTTTAAAGATACAGAAAAATTTTAAGACTTTCAAGATACAGAGTATTGAATACAGACTTTTGAATACCGATTTCCATTCAAGATGATTCAGTGAAGTTTATACTTCTGACCAAGCTTGTACTTGAAATCGTTTTGTATAGGGCCTATGAGATACTTAGGTTTCACTCCAATTGAAATATTTCGTTGGGTTACTAACACCCCTCCCCCGTCTATGCGTTCTTGAAATTCTTGGGTTCTCTCTAAATCAATAAAATTCTTGTGTGGGGGTCCCAAAAAAGCTAGTGATGTAGTACGACTGACGAAAATTTGTATAGATGGTGGGGGGGGAGTGTGTGTAGGAGCTAATTTTTTTTCTGAATCAATTGTGGTGGGAGGGGTAAGGGGTCAACCGAGTAAAGCAAGTTTGATAATGATCTTGATGTGTTGTGAAAATCATTACTTCAATACTTCAGTATCTTATCATTTAGAACACTTTATAAAACTTTAATAGCCTACACTTGATAATACTCGATAATACTTTAATATACTCAGCAATACACAAAATTATGGTGGAGAGGCTACTGATCCATGACAGATGGCAATCATAAGTGTGGTGATTTGAATTTCGACAATGTATAGGATGTATTGGGCCATCTATACATGGTCGAAGACTCAAGATATAGCTCTCTATATAGCTCACTATAGCTCTCTAGAATCGACATCCACGAGAATAACATTCACAATTATTCAAAACTACCATAAACTAGAACTTTGCGCTTTGCTCTTTGAATAGGGAATAGAATTAGTGTTAAGAAGCCAATCTAATAGATGAATTCTATATAATAAGAAGCCAATTAATCGTGTTAGTGTGAAATTGAGTGGGTATAATTGCAGTTGTTTTTTGTGTATCAGGTCTAAACCTGAGGTTAAATTCTTAAAGTATTTTTCATTGAAGTTCCTGGCTCATAGTTATTAGTTGCTAAAATAGGTGACAATTAAATATTGCTGAGAATCTGTGCATTTGGATGAACGAATCCACTGTAAGCTCCCAACTAATCACAGATTCAAATAGATGTTTAATAGTAGTATAATGTCAGTAAATTCTACAGGAGAAGAGAAACTCTCTGCCGTTTACATTGGTGCACAACGGTGGTATAGACTGCAAGAGTGTCTTTCGAACCTCATGTCTAAGAAGTAAGATAAGAAAGAAGTAAGAACTTTAGTTAATTCTTAGTTCTTGAAGACCTAAACTTTATTTTAGTTCTTTGTAATTAATATTCCACGTTGTGCCATGAAGATTAACCAAGTCATGGTATGAAGAAATTCTCGGCGATATAATTCGATATCCGGTGTGAGGTGAAGAGGTTTATAGAACACCTCCACCGGTTACAGATTGATATACGGAGTGAGGTAAATTGGTTTATAAATACCTCCACCGGTTCATTACAAAAGACCATTCTAGTATTCAATGTATTGATATCACTGCGACTTTGATGTTGCCTCTTCTTACAAATAAATACTACCCTCTCAATGGAACAGTTGAAGAAAATGTTTGCAAACTGGCTAGGGAAACAATAGTCCCATCTGTCTACTCTCAGAATCCGAAGAAACTATACTATAGTGTGAGAGTCTGCTATTGTTGTAGATATTCTTATTGTTATGAATATTCGACACTTTCCTTCGAAACCTTCCAGATCGTAGACTAGACAGACAATAAGCCCTTGTGAGAAAAGCACATGTTCCTTCCGAAAAGAGTTTCAGCTAGAAAAGGTTTTGTTATGGAATACGTTTGAAGCTCCGATAACATCACCCTATGTTTTTGGCGACCCATTTCCCTCTTAGCAGGTCACTTTCGACTCATTTATGTAATTCGAACAAGAATGCAGCTTTCAAAGCCAAACAGCAATACACACATGGATACAAGGAACTTCTTTCCTTTTCAAAGAAGTTGAGTGAATATTTCAAGATGATAATACAATATTGTCCACATATGATTTGCTAATAATAAGGATGGAGAAGAGAATTACAATCATATTACTTTCTCTTATAATAATATTCATTAGCAAAGTTGAAATAGATCTTTCCTTTTAAATCTATGATAAAAAATGTTAATTATCTCGATTTCCGAGTTTCAAAAATGGCCATGAAAATGGTTTTGTGGAATCTATCGATTGGAACTCAACAGTTATGTAATCAGGGTGATTCCCCCTGCCTAGAACTGGGGTTCTCACCTCTCAAATATTCAAATTCAGTATTCTTTTGGTGAAAACGTGAGTTATCTCGATTGACGAGTTTAAACAAGCCATAAATACTTCCGTATTCAATTTTTTTCATTAGAACTTACTGGTTCTGAATCTATGATGACCTCTTCATGGAACTTTCATAATCGATTATCTATAAGCATATTTTTGTGTTCATCTGACCAAAATACACTTATCTTGTGAAGCTTGGAAGAGCATTATTTTTTTGAATCCTGTTATTCTGAATATTTTCATGGAACTAATGTCATAACTCATCAGGAACTGTAGAACTATTGATTCTACATCCAGAACAGTCAATTTTAGATGTACTTCTGGAAAATGCTCTTCCAACTTTAAACTGGCCTTGATGATTAATAGTAAAATCAAGCCCTGGCTAATCTTCGACTTCTATTATTCGTAGTTTTGCATGCATAAACTCTCAATAATTCGTATATTCTATATTTAATTCATACATCAAGAATCAAGGGATAGAAAGATAATGATCACAGTGTGGGCTAATGGCTAACTAATTGAGTTGATTGAATATTTTTTCAATCAGCTTATAATTCTGAAATTTTTCATCTGCCATTTTAAAAATATGTAATTAGATATCTCATCTCCCAATTAACGGAATAGCTTGAAACTTGGAACTTAAGTTCGTTACACTATAATAATCCGACACGAACAATTTCGATCAAATGCAATACAAGATGGCGGCTAAAATGGCGAAAATGTTGTCAAAAACAGGGTTTTTCGCGATTTTCTCAAAAACGGCTCAAACGATTTTGATCAAATTGATACCTAATATAATCATCGATAAGCTCTATCAACTGCCATAAGTCCCATATCTGTAAAAATTTTAGGAGCTTCGCCCCATCTATGCAAAGTTCGATTTTAGATTCCCAATTATCAGGCTTCAGATACAATTTAAACAAAACATTTCTAGCGGAAAGATTGAGCATGAAGAACTGTACAATTAATGTTCAGTAACATTTTCACATAAAATTGAAAATAAGCTCGGAATTCAAGAATATGTTATTATTCAATTGCAAACTGTTGATTCTATTAAAACATTCACTATAAAGAGATAGCAGACTTCGTGTGTCTCCAGCGTTATTGTCCTGTCACCAGCTGGCTCAGATCTTGGAATAGTAGACTTGAGATGCGCGTAAACACTAGCATCAGTTGATCATTTTTCATAACGGCAAGGAAAGTTGTGTGAGTGCGCCACACCAGATTTTTTAAAACTTTTAATAGCTTGGCTGGTGTCTTTCCAAGAATTAGTTTTTCTTGATGCAACACTGACATAAGTATAAATATGTTTATAAATAAGCAGATACATTATAATATATAGATTCAGCATTTTATACATTTACATTTTTTCTCTTTTCGATAATTATTAGAATCGTGAATAACACATGTGAGAGATATAAAGTTGAGTAGTAATGGTTTTCAAAACATTCTTATAAAAAATAATAATGATAGCCTACATTTTTTGAATATTCCAGATAAATTGTATTGGTTGTATATTTTTGTTCACATTGGTTTGCAGACGTCATGGAGTGCAAGAGATTTTTAATTAATTCTGGACTCAGAAATCAATGGATTTTATTTTGTATAATTTAAAGTCAAGTTATAACCATTTATGTAATTTTTTAGTAATGATGATTATTTTATTTTTTCTGTAAGTTTACCACAGATACTGGTTAGAGTGATCAACTTAGTTTTTATTTTTAAACTGTAATTTGCTATGCTTTTGTGAAAAGGAATCTATAAATTTCATTTAATTTTTTCATTTTAAATGTAATTAATTTCACGAGAACCTATCAGAGAAGCCTTCTTTTATAAAAGGCCTTCTCTGATTGGTTCTCGTAAAGTTAATCACGGTTAAAATTTAATCGGCTTCTGTGCAACAAGGTCTAGCTTTTCAAATTCATCTGATTTTGAAGCTTCTCTTCAATTAGATTGATATTTAAGTTATAACTGTGTTATAACTCTCAATATAATGTCATAACTCTCATAACACTGTTAAAACATAATAATCACTTGATATGTATTGAGCAATGCCTTTGGTTTTATTAGGGAAATTGATTTGGAGCTTTTATTTGCATAAATTAATATACTTCATAGGTAGCGAATAGCAAGATGGACCCTGTTGTCATTATATTTTCAAAATGGCTGCAAGGGACCATTCCGTTATGCACTACCATTCTGGGTAGAAGAGGATCTTTGAGCAATAAACGTTCCCTTTTAGGTTATCTTACTGTTGGTTATGGATACTCGGCATTCTGTGCGACGTCATAGTTCCTAAGAATATTCTGGTGACGTCATAGTGACTAAGAATATCACTGCATGTGTATGCGCGTGCGTACGTTGCCCTGTGACGTAATGTACTAAGACTATTTCGTACTAAGAATATTTCGGTACACCGGGTCTACATGACAATGATATTTGCGCAAGCTTGGCTCAAAGCCAGCTTTACGCAAATATGGCTTTGAGCCAAGTTTGCTCAAACCTCTGTTCACAAGACACCAACTTTAACACAAACCTGTATTATAAAACTGAACCATTTACGCATATAAATTCAATATGAGGTCTGAAGTGTTTATAAACTTGAGATGAATAGTAACTCAAGCCTCCTCCTCCTCCTCCTCGCCCACCACTACTACCTCCTCCATCTCGTCAACCCTCCACTCCGCCAACTATTACTCCTCCTCCTCTCACACCCACCCACCCTCTTCCTCATCCCCCACTACGACTACCTCCTCCACTAACTCTTCCACAACCTTCTTCCTCCTCTTCCACCTACTCCTCCTCCTCCACCTCTTCCTCCTCCTCCTCCTCCTCTTCCTCCTCCACCACCTACTCCTCCTTCACCTCCTCATCCTCTTCTCCTCCTCCTCCTACCCCTCCACCTCCTCCAACTCCTCCTCCTCCTCCTCACACTTCTCCACCTTCTCCTCCTTCTCCTCAATAATAATAATAATCAAGAATACTGCATATCAAGTGAAGAGCGAATAACTATATTTATCTATTACATTACTATGGAGTAAATAAAATAATTATTATCCATTAAAAAATCTTCCTTGTTTTCGAGTATTTTTGAGAATTGACCTCGCACATATTTAATTCGAGGGTGCTGAATCCGAATCTGAAATCGCGAATTCTCTATCTTCATTTTGAAGTGATTCAGGTTTTGATGGATAGATGAGACATAATCGTTTCCTAGAAAAATTTACGCAAACACGGCTGAGATTGATTGAAGAAAACACAAACCTTCAAACCTCATTAATTCACAACGATCTCCCATCTACACGACGCAAACTTAGCGCAGGTTTGCGCTAATATCGTTGTCGTGTAGACCGGGCATAACAATTATTTTTTCATTATTAAGATTCAAATCAAAGTTGATGAGTGTCTGCGTGTTTTCTTTTCCCCATGATATTTTCAAATTACCAGTGAAGAAGTGTCATGGGTTGCAATGCACTAAAAAAAAAAACAATGACCGAAAGAATATTAGAGCAATGGTTACTTGACGAATTTCCCTCATCATTTGAAGATATTCAAGACATTGTCTAGTAGAACACCAGTAGAATCATTTTAAAATCAAAACTTTATTGTGAAATATTTTTCATTGATAAGATTTGAAGTGCGTTTTACAATCGATATTTGGAAATTAGGAGAGAAAAGAATATGATATGCAAATAATAGCAAAAATGAATACCAACAAAATCGAAAATTGTACTTACATTTGTTTTCCGCTGAAAATGGTGAAATAGAAGAGTTTAATGGAAAAATCACTACTGCTCAACTTACTCGAACAGAGTAAGCTCGGAGGGAAGAGGCCTAAATTCCACCTCCAACAGGTATCGTCAGGAGGTCACCAGTTCCCCATCGTAAAATTGAGCCATTTTTACTTATCGTCACAAGTCTACAACTTAACATCGTCCTATTTCTCTTTTACCACGAGCTTTCTCTCAAAGGCTCAAGTAAAGTGGATATTTCTATCACCATGCGTCTCTACATAAACGCATAAGTAATGTAGCAAAATTAGTGAAAAGCTGGTTAATGAATAAGGCTTCTGACAAAGTATGGAAAATAGGATTTTTCGGGATGGGAGTAGAAAATGAAATCATATTTATTAATAATGAAATAAGTTTTTATTTGTAATACTTCACCCAATCTAGACATAGATCATTTAGTTTGAGAAAATGTGGACACACACATTGGAAAATTAGGGTTTACCAATAGCATGCTTAGTTTTTTTAATAATTTCAACTTTTAAAGAGGTGTGTTCCTTGAACTCATCATATTTACTATCTGGTTTCATGAGAACATAAAGATACAACATTACTGTATTCAAAATATCTTCACGATGTTTAGTGAAATATTTGTCAATAATTTTCTTGCATTCTGCTTTTGAGAGAGATCCTCCTTTTTGCGATGATGGCCTGTTTGGAATGCGGTTAATGCGAAATCCATCTCCTTCTGCGAAAAATCTCATGAAACGCTGCAAACGTTGAGGCCGACGGGGAATTTTCATGAGTGAATCTCTAAGATGAATCGGAGAAAACACCTCATTATAAGTATCATCTTTTTCATGAATGTAATGCATTTTCACTTTTCCAAACTTCTTGTTATTAGTGGGAATGAAGAATGAATACTGTTAACTCCAATATAATGAATAAAATATTCATAGTGATATGTTTGTGGTATCAACAAGACCTTTCTCATACATTTCTTCAATTAAAGAGCGGATTTCATTAATTAAGCCAGTATTTCCAGCGTTATAAGAACTTACCAAATATTTTAGTCTATCACACAACCTATTTGAATCATCATAGTGGAGAAATTGTACGTCTTTATCAGAATTCAATTTCATATTCAAACCTCTTTTAGTAATATTTTTTGTATCAGGATTTTTTCCATAGTAAGTCAATCCGCTCCCTGTTTTTTTTACCAGTCTCTCTCTTCGACAGAAATAATTCCCTGATAATTGACACATACTTTTTGCCCCAATTTGCTTCCAAGTTGCTCTCCCCTTGAGAATCAACCCTGTGTGCATTAGTGAAGGATAAAATTCGTTCATATATCTCAGAATCATCTGGTGAGAAATCTTTGGCTTCTTTCTTGAAAATAAGCTCGTACACTCCCCTTGTTGGTTCCTCTATTTTCAATACAGAGTACTCTGTTGAATTATCATGAATGTGATCTCCTTTACGTAGTTCAATCTTATCTTCGTCGAAAACCATCAGAGCAGAGCCTAGCTTTAATTTATCTCCGTGGAATGTGGGGCCATAAGTGTGATTGAAAATATTGCGAGCATCACTCATCAATCCACTGATATATTCCATTGATAATCCATCTTCCCGGAGCATGAAATCATGATCCACATTTTCTAAATAAATCGGCGCCACGTAACGTCCTTGGGGTGTGGTAACCATTTGCTCAATAATTGTATTATTCATTTGAGATGGTGTTGTTTCATTTCAATTCATGATGTATGAATTGCTCGAATCACTACTTGTATTCAGCTCTGTTCTCTTTGCATTATCCTCATCTCTAAGTGGAGAAACAGGTGAAGTTTCGTACATATCAAGTTCATTATTCGTACATATCATGAGGTTCATTATTAACCTCATGAATATCATCATTGTATGAAGTAGAAAAAGCAAAATTAGATTTTTTTCTCTCCGATCCATATCCATCATTGAGAATTGTGAGTTTTTTATAGGCATGACATTTATTTTTTTTTTTAACTTGAAGTCTTTGGCAATGTTGCCCCTTTCCTTATCATGCTCTGTTTTAATACTCATAATATTGACTAACGGCTCTGTGATGGGTTTTAATTGTTTAGCCAAGTCCTGTTCTGCTTGATGTGTGTTTTTAACCATGAAGCGATGCTTACGTTTTATATTTTTCTTGAGTTTAATTAGCTGTTTTTTCTTGTCTCTTACCTTGTCCGGCTGCATATTCACGTCCCAACACCTGTATGATTCGAGTGAAACTGATGTTTGGTTTTTCTACAATGCGTTTGATGAAAAATGATACTAAACTACACTGTTACCAACATGAAAATAGAGTATTCCTACCAACTCTATTCAATATGTGTAATGACTTGATCAAATTGAAAACGGTAACGACCGCAAGTCTTTGGTGATTCCTTATCAATTGTTAAAAATTCATTTCAATCAAGAGCCATGCTTCAGAACACAAATTTTTGAATGACTCAAATGAGATATCTGGTGAAATATTATCTCTGAAAATGTACTTCAGGTTGAGTTCGTCCTGATGAAAAACAATCACAAAAGTACTACAGTCCCTAATGAATTGCTTCGGAAATTTAGTATAACTTTGACAAAATTTGTCAATTTAATGTGAAACACATAGTTTCAAAGTGCCTGACCATTGCAAAGTATTCTTGACAATTCGTTTGATTCTCAATCGAAACATCATCGAAAATCATATCGAATTTTCAGGCAGATGGCTAGGTTTCGGAATTAACTCATTATTCGAATAGAAAGAGTAGCTCATGCCTGGGATTGATGAAAGAGTCTTGGCCAAGAATTTATAATCATCCTGATGTAGAGACTTGGAACACACATACATTTTTGAATCAGAATTCCATTTCGGTGAAAAAGCATGTTGGATATCGCATTTGTTTTACCGCTTCCACTGGGTCCAACCAAAATGCATCTTAGATGATTTGGAAATAAACCGCTGTGTCTTTTCTCATAGTCTTTGTTCAACTCATGTATTCTACATTTTTCTATGACCTCATCAAAATTACTCACCTTCAACTTACATCTATGCTGCTTACTGATCATAATAAATCTTTTTTATGAATCCAAGAGTCAAAATCCTTTGTATAGCCTTTCCAACGAACAAATAATCTATCCCCGTCTCTACACAGTACTTTCTCAACTAGGAAAGTATCTGTCACAGTTGTTTTAGACAATTCCTCTCTATAAAAACCACCTTTTATTCTCTCACCTTTTGAATCCTCAATGATGTATGTGGGTGGTTGAGTTTCTTAACCTCTGAGACCGTGAAGACTTCTTCTGACCAATTCGGAATGTAACCCTTTGCGAATGTGTTTTTATACTTGCTTATACGTACATGACCACCAACTTTATAAACTGGTTTAAGCTGTTTGCGATTACGCCACATCTTGGCATATCAGATTTTCAATTTTTTCTCATTACTTTTATTGACATTCATGGGTCTCATTCCAATGGTTCTATGAATCGATGAATTATATTTCACCATGACCCTCCTCAATATGCGTGTCCAATTATGGCTTCCACTTGAAGTGAATTCTCTCCACATGTTTGTTTTCAGCGTCCTATTGAATTGCTCTACTATACTCGATTTCTTATTAGTAAATGTGAAGTAGTGATTGATGCCATGCTCATTCAACAGCCTCTTCACTATAGAATTGAAAAATTCCGTACCGTCGTCTGTTTGGAGGTTTCGACATTTGGGTTTGTTTAGAATTGATTTCAATGCTAGTTTAACTTCTGATGCAGACTTTGTTTTCAATGGTATGGCGAAAGTTAGTTTTGAAAAACAATTTATTACTGTTGAAATATATTTGTAACCTCCATTTTCTCTACTATATTCCCGCAAGTCAACAAGATCTGCCTGCATCAAATCATCTAAATCATGAATTTCAACATGGCGATTTTGAAAATTTCTTCTAGCCTGTCTATGTAGTTCTAGTGCAATTTTCTCTTTTTGCTTCATTCTGTATGATGACCAAACTCAGACTGAAGTGGAATCTTTGAATGAGAGGGTTTTAAGTAGGGATGTCAATCCCGGGACTGATTTCCAATCCCGGTATTTCGGGATTATCCAATATCAATCTCGGGATCCCGGGACTGATCCCGGGATTGGCAAAAATCATTTTCATGCATTTTTAATCAATTGTTCCTCCTCAATTACATGTTCAGTAACAGTGTGTGGAGATGAAAAAGGGCTCATTATAGAGAAAGAGGATATTATTAAAATGAAAAAATACTCAGGAATAATATTAAAATTGAACATTCTATTTCTATAAATGTTCTCAAGAATAGGAGTAACTTTTTCATTTGATGTCCTACCTTAAATTTGCTGTATCCTATATGATAGTGAGAACTGAGAAAAGCATGATGACTCATTAGTCTTTTTTTATGTAGAACAAAAGCATTTCTATCCTACATCAGGACGGGATAAAGTTCACACTTTTATCACTTTGAGTGCACATTGTAGAGTGAATCACTTGAATTAATAATATTGATAATAAAATAGAATACTTTTTGAAAGACCTTACCGACAGCCATAATAACGTAACGCCATACCGACCGAACAACGCGAAAGCTGAACCACTACACTACTAAATGAAATTTCGTAGAGCCAACTATATTTACTTCAACTAGATATTCTATCTATGATAGAGAAAGAGAAGAGGAGAGGAAAAATTGGACAAAGAGTGAATAGCTAGTGCTTGTTTATTTCTGATTTCTGAAGTCTTTTCAAAGCTCTGAGTGCATTTCAAGGAAATTCCATCAGCAATATTGCAAATATTGCACCCTCTAGACTGGTAATTGTGGTGCTGTGTAAAAGAAACAAGTGAAGAGACATAGCAACCGATCAACTACCATTTTTCTAGTAATGCGAACCGATAATGCGATTTCTAAATAGCCAGTAAAGAGTACAGTATACAGTATTATGTATATGCAACTGTAGGCTGTGCCTGTAGAATAAATTAGTCAAACACTTAAAACAATAAATTATTTATAAAAACCCATAATACATCACCGTAAATTCGCGTAAATGAATTCTATATTGAATTTTTTTACAAAAATATTATTCACAATTTCAGGTTTTCTAATCCCGAAAACCTCTGGATTGACGCTGAAAAATCCCGGGATTGTTGGGTATCAAAAATGGACCGGGATCCCGGGATCCCGGTATTACATCCCTAGTTTTAAGATGTGAAATGAAAAAACAATACTCTTTTTTTTTAATATTTACTGGTCTTTTTAATTATTTCTCAATGAGATGACTCGGTACAATGAATTGAAATCAGGTCATCAGTCTCTTCCCAGTCACAAAATATTGCCCGGCAATTGATGCATTGCACATCGTCTTGAAACCCTGTGTAATACAAACCGGATTCCACCATTTTTTCAATATTTGGTAAGAACTTTGACCACTTATTGGAAGTTTTCCTGATTGCCTCTTCCGTTTTTAACACACAATTTTTAGCAACAACATATAGCACTCATAGTTTTCATTCACTTTTGACGCCAAACAACAGTCAGTACTGTTCATTTTATGCATGAATATGATGTGATCTAATTCAAGTGTTCCACTAGTTTTCCATCCACATTCCCTGCAAACGATGTATGGTGCATAGGGGTGAAACATAAAACCGGCTTTGACCACTTCATCTCTGTCAATATACGACATTCTCTGGCACAGTAACATGATCCTTTCTAGATTGAAAATCACTATTTCACATTCTCCCATTACCTATGATGCGAACTTGTGCAATTCAGTCTTCTCTCATCAGAGTCTCAAATCCAACTGAAAAAATCATTCACTTGATTGTGTTTTCAAGTTGAAAATCATATTTTATTTAGAGAGGTGGGATAAATAAAGAGGTGAGAAGCACTCAATTCCATTGTGAAGTAGGAGGCCTTGACCTGATTGATGGATGGAGAGAGAAAAACTGTGTGTTTCTTCTCAAGTACTCAGTGCAACAGTAAATTCCATTTAAATCACATTGTACGTGACTAGAGTGCTCTTCCAGCTTCCAGTCTGTTGAAACTACTCTCCGATCTCATGAGAATAGGAAACGGCTAACCTACAGGCATAATTCATTCTCAAAGCAGCTACAAAATCACACCATGAAACGAAGTTGTGCTTGTATTTCTCCTCTCTCACCTCCAATTGTTCTTTTCCTCTCAACTCACTTCTTACATGCTCTATCACTGATATTTCTGCCTTGAACAATTTCACAGCATCCACACAGGTTTTCATGGTCTGGAAATTGTAACAGAGATTGTTCAGAGCTAGTGTCACAGCTTCCACATCTATTTTCGTGGTATGGTTTGTGTCCCAGCTTACACATGGGTTTTTGTGGTTCAGGAAATGTCATAGAGACCGCCCATGTTTTCACAAAATAGTTTGAGTCACAGCTTACTGATCTATTCTCGTGGTATGGTTTGTGTCCCAGAAATGTCACAGCCGCCGACTTTCAATACTACTAAGATGGAACAGAATTCGTAAATAGATGAGAAACTTGTTAGAAAACAAAGTAAGAAAGAAATCCGATTGAAACAAAATTCAAAATTACTCACACCCCTACAAAGCCTTTCAAAAAAATTTAAATGGACACATTCACCTACGATAACGTCAAAATCCTCACAGTTGTAGATTGCTTTTCAAAAAGACTTTCTGCTTATACTCTGAAAACAGCTAATGCTGTGGAAAAAGTGAAGAATTCAAATAATTATCTTTCAGTATTTCCTATTCAGAAATGTATTCAAACCGATAACGGGCTAGAATTCAACAACGCTTTGTACAAACAATTTACAGCAGTCAATGGCATTCAAACCTATTTCACTACACCGTACCACCCTCAATCTCAAGGGTTAATTGAAAGAACTCATTCAACATTAATCGAAATTCAACAAGCACTCGAAATCAAATTTCCTAAACATAGTGTTGAATAAAAACTTAGATTAGCTTTGAGAACCTACAACAATTCCATAAAAGATGAATTCAACTTGACTCCAAACGAATTAACTTTCGGAATCCAAAATTATTTGCCAAAAAATCAAGATGAAGATAATCCTGCAATTATAACAGAAGAGCTTGCTCATCAGTATTTCAAAGAAATTCAAGATTTAAATGATGCTGTTCACAAAAAATTGATTGACGGAAAAGAGCAACGGACGGAAAAGCTCAACAGAAATAAAGAATAAACACCTAAAATACCCGAAAGGATTTCTATTAAAAACCCAAAATTGCATAAAAATGTTGCTATATATAGTACAGCTACTAAACAAGGCGATCAGTTCAAATTGAAACGAAATGTAATTAAGATTCATGCGAACAGAATGTCTTGGCCTCATTAAAAGACAATACTATTGCTCCACATGACAACAATCACCATTCTTCTCCTGCTCCTGGTCCCAACAGTACCAACTTACAGACTTACACGTACATTTCCCTGGCCCCCTCACCTAGCCAAATGGCGATTTGAACATTACACATCGTTTGTGCATGAATATGCACAACCACTCTGCGTTTGTGCACGCCCACTTGTGCACGAGAGCCCCCCCACTTGGCGTAATTGCGATTTGAGCATTACACATCGTTTGTGCATCGATTGTGCATGAATGTGCACATACATGTAACGTTTGTGCACACTTTTAGAGCAATGAAATGGATCGTTGCTGGAGTGAGGTACAGTAGAGTGGTCAAGCGGGGCTGGGGAAATGCTATCCTCCAAACATTCAGAACACTCCAATTTTACAAGATAAAACACACCAATATGTGCAAGATTGTGCACGTACTTTCGCCTTTTGTGCAGTCATCAATACTGAACTGAATCCAATCTACTTATACCTGGAGCTAGTTATTTTAATCAAATACTTTGGCGCTAGGAACTATAGTCCAGTCACTAATACATTGGGGCTTGCAATTCATATTCTAGTGTTGATTTTTACTTTCCTTGCCCTATTACCATATTACCCTATTACTGAAGATTGTATTGAACCAGGTCCCTTGCCGCCCCCAGGGACGGAGTATTCCAAGAAAATTTGATGGAAATCAATGGAACAAGTCTTCAGGTATCATGTCTTTTCTTTTTCAATTACTCATGTTTGCATAATTCATAAAGTAGTACTATGGCTAGAACCGTTGGTTCTTCCACAGTTTTGAATTGGATTGAATTTATTGCAAAAGTTACAAATACATATTTTTACAATACAATATAAATAACATTGATTGTAACTTGAGTGCATCAATAATATCACTGTAAAACTTGGCACTGCCACTGTAAGATTCCTTGTGTGTTGCAGTTTATTTATTCTGTATCAATTCAGGTCAGTATGAATTAATATACAATTGATAATAGTTTATATTCATGTTGTGCTTTATAATAATTTCGTCAGACTTCTCGGCTGTAAACTGATAAATTGTTTATTGTTTATTGTTTTTGAAGGGACGGATCCAAGGATCCAAAGCTTCGAAGTACCGCACACGTCAACCGAAGCTTATTGTGTTCGCAAGTAGTGTGTTAGTAGGCAAACCAACCTATGTTCTTCCTGTGTTCTTTACAAGAACCAGGAGTTTTCCCTATACTAACATCCCATTTATCACCCGGTTGCTTGTTGCAATCCAGTGTGATATGCTTGGAAGTCTCTTCAGACTGATTAGTCCACGTGACCAATGTGAGTTCCACTCCTGGCCTACTTTGAAGGTCCTACTGCTGAGAAAGGGGTGGCCAAGTTGCCTGTAGGGCGCCCGGCCACCCTTGACTCAGCCTCTTGACCCACATTTGTGCCTGGAGTTTCACCTATCTCTGGTCTCTTGTGTTTCCTCTTTTTGCCCCATCGAAGCTCTGCAGGGTGAGAAGCCTCACCTCTCCCGAAAAGTTCCGCCCAAATGGCCATCCTTCTTTGAGCAGTGGTAAGTTTTGGTCTCTCCACTCAAAACTCGTGACCTATGTGAGTTCCACTCCTGATCTTCATGTAGGTTCCTTCCGCTGAGAGAGAGGATGCCAAACTGCCTCTAGGGCGCCCAGCGCCCGGCTACCCTCGACTCAGCCTCTTGACCCACATTTGTGCCTGGAGTTTCACCCATCTCTGGTCTCTTGGGTTTTTCTTTTTGCCCCACCAAAACTCTGCAGGGCCAGAAGACTCACCTCTCCCAAGAAGTTTTGCCTAAATGACCGTCCTCCTTTGAGCAGTGGTGAGTTGTGGTCTCTCCACCCACAAAATCGTGACCTACATGAGTTTCACTCCTGGCTTCTTTATAGGTCCTCCTCTGAAGGAGGGATCGCCAAATTGCCTCTAGGGCACCTGGCCACCATCGACTTTTCTTCTTGACCCAAATTTGTGCCTGGAGTTTCACCCATCACTGGTTTCTTGGGTTTCCTTTTGCCTCTCTGGAACTGTCCTGATGGGACAGAACCAGTGAGTTCGAAGGCAAGGCAACTTCTGGAGTTGCCTTGAGGTCCATTTTAGTCGTCTCCTACGACAAGCATGGATACTGTGGGTGAATTCTGGTTTTCAACACATTCTTGAGTACGATGATCGACTCAAAGCTCCCCCAACTCACAGGGGGCAAACTAATAAAACGAACTACCTATTTATATCCCAAACTACAATATCACGACATATATCAAAATTTGATCGATTATTTTTTGGAGATTCAGCTCTCAGATTACAGTACCTACCTTTCATTCTTACTCGCTATTATCTACCATTTACTATTTCAAGTTTCAAAATTATAAATTGGAATATAAAAACAACTTGGAATACATTTTATAGGGATAAGTTAGTACGAAAATATGCTTCAATAAGTAAAGGCAAGCAATTTTACTTACCATCCTCTTCAAGCTACATTACAAAATTTATTCAAATATATGGAATCTTTATTGTAGTGGCGGGAAAAAAGCTCTCATAGCCATACTGTGGTAATGTTGCCCTTTGATAATCGAATCTCAAATTACAAACATATTTTTTCATGAATGATTTTCAGCAAATGGAGGAGAAGATTCTATTGTACATTTCATGATTAAGTAATAATTTTTATGATAACGGGTTACCAAGATATATTGCTTTGAATATAGAAATATTATTTATTGAAATAATCATTTTATTATCTGGAAGGGAGGTGTGAATGAGTTTCATGTCTGATTGCTGATTTTGGCGGAAAAGGAACAAAGAAATCAAGGTTTTTAAGCAAAAGGAAATTGCAAATAAAAAAATTCGAGCCAAGCACGGTGGTCCCAACTCACTGGATTCTCACGCAATGGAGTTCTCTGCATTTTCCTATTATATTAAGTGAGCAATTTCTGTATTTATATATCTGGTTATTTTTATATCTGGTTATTTTCATATCTGGTTATTTTCATATCTGGCTATTTTCATATCTGGTTATTTATGTTCAACGGATCTCGAAAACGGCACTAACGATTTTCACGAAATTTGGAACATAGTAGGTTTATGATATAAAAAATCGATTGCACTAGGTCTCATTCTTTGGAAAACTCGCTGAACAACATTGAAAGGATAGTTCATCCTTGGGAAACAGATGATAATTTCATCGTCTCTCGATAACAGAATATGTGTGTGCCTGTGTGGGAGAGGGACAGAATTATTTCCAGCTGTGTAATCATGATCAATCAGCAAGAAATTTTATCTAGCTACACAATTTTTTATCGATTTGATCAACATAATCTGATTTGTTGACATGACATGATAATCCTCCTAAACAAGAGTATATCATAATTTTCAAAGTTGATCATCATTTGACAATTTCAAGTGATAAGTGAGTGTTATTCAATATTTGGTTTGTATATAATCTAAATTATAAATTTTCTGTTTTCAAATGTTTGAACAGAAAAGTGAACCTGAATTCAAGTGTATGAAACATAACCTACTTTCTAGACTATTTATAGTGTCTAAATCAAAATTTGGGAAAAAACAGTTTTGGGCTGTGCCTATAAGTACTTCCACAATCATTTTTAAGAATTGTATTCGGTTTATCAAAAGTCAATTGATAAAATATAACAAGTGAAGCTCGGTGCCCCGATATTAGAAATAACAAGCGAAACTCGGTGCCCCGACATCTATTATTATAGCCAGCTGTGAAATATAAACATGATCATTTTAGAGAATTGTGTTCTGTTTATCAATAGATGGAAATAATGAGCAAAGCTTGGTGCCCTGATATTAATAAATATCTGATAAACAAAATACAATTCTCTAAAATGATTGTGTTCATATTCCACAGCTGGCTATAATTATGTAATCTTATGAATTTCAGGGATGCAATATTTTGATTTTTCACACAATCATTCGCTCACTCACATTTTTACTATCCACAGCTGTTCCAGCCAGGGTGAATTATCCTTTTAATGTCGTTCAGCAAATTTCCGAGCCATTCCCGAGATCCATTGAACAAAAATAAGAAGATATAAATATAAATATAAAAATACAGGAGTTGTTCGCTCAATATAAAATGATTATATTATGCGAACAACGCTGTCGCTGCATCACAAACGCGTATTTTTCCACAATTCAAAATACCATTTCTGTTCATATACAGGTTGAGTGAAAAGTCCGAGAACAGCTTTATATCTCATAAACGAAGGTGATTTGACTGTGGGTGTAGTTGGGGATCCTACTCAAATTCGAAATATCACTTCACTATGACTTTAAAAATCTGGACCACCATCTTGGATTTACCATTTTGAATGCAAATTTATTTTTTCAAATAGGAAGGTGGTCATGCGATACATGATTTTGGAACAGACTTTCAAGAAAAAGTGAATGCCGAAAACCACATAAGTAGGGGTAAAGTGAGAATACTGTCTCAAAGCTGCCCCAAAGCTGGCTCAAAGCTGCCCCAAACCTGGCTCAAATCTGCCCCAAATCTGATTTTTGGTTCTAACCTTGCCCAATCCAATGTAATCTGATCTAACCTAACCTAGCCATACCCCTGATCTCACAATAAACCTCAAATGAAGATTTCCTACTTTTTTGGATAAGGATAGTATTCATTTTGGAATTCAGAGAACATGTGATACAATAAATGTTTATTACCAACAATATTTTCATAGGGGAATGATTGAGCATTTAAATAGAGATTAACATTGTTCAGATTACAGAAATCGAAATCTGACCTGTTAGCAGTTATAACATTTTTCCTATTCTTTTGTAATCCAAGAATAATGAATCTAGGTTTCAATATGTTTGAAGTTGTCTTAACTGTCCATTGAAGATTAGTAGTTTCAGGTAATTGTGGTAAAAATGTGTAATAATTCATGCAATTCCCATGATCTGAATGGAATGGTAATTGGTATATCACTATGTGTTAAACTCAGCAGATCAAGACGAACAGTGTCAGAAGCATGTATGTAGGGTACTTTCCATTGTAGTTTTTCAATATCAATTTTCACCGATTTTGCTGTCTCTGATTCGTTACAATTTAAGTCTGATGATGATCTTAATAGAACAATTTCCTGACGAACATTTAATAGAACTTTTCTATAGTCTTCCATTACACCTAACCACATATCCAAAGGAATGCAAAAGCAGAATTTATCTAAACTTTTCCATCCAGTCAACTTCCATCCTGCATTCTCCATAATTTTTTCATTGAGTTTTGATTGACGTAGATAGTTTTTCATGGTTGTTGTCAATCCTACATTACGTGTGCGATCAACTTCAACCCCTCCCAATTCATATCTGATTTCATCAAATAGGTATGCAACTCCATTATTGATAAGTGAAAAGTCCTTGGTTTCAACATCATTCTTATCTTTCACTTTGATTTCGCCTTCAATTATGAGAAAACTTCCACTTGGAAGTGTATAAATATCTTCTTGTTTTAAACTAGTTCGAATTTCATCATTGTAATTAAATGTCTGTTGAATATATGGTGTGTGAGTGATATAATCATATTTGGTAATACTCTCATCAAGATGTACACTCTGATCAACAAGTAATATATCCGACTTGACTTCTTTCTTATACATTTTTATTATATATTTTTTTCTTCTCAATACAACTTGAGGTGAGTTTTCAAGTAGTTCAGGTTAAAGGCAGAGGGTCAAGCCCCCCCAACCCCCCTTGTGGGGGGGTGGGGGGGGGTTTAGTGCTGAGGTTTGCTTAAGAAAGGGTCTCAACATAAAAATGCTTGTTGCTTAGTTTCAGAGTTAGGATCCCTTGACAAATAATGGATTTACTGAAAAAAATTATTCTTAGTTATTCAAGAAATTGGATCCACTTTTTCCATATTTTCTGTTCAATCTTGACAAATGGATTCGTTATTAGATTTACTGGAAAAAGTTACTCTTGTAGATTTTTTGTAAAATTAACGGTTTCTTAGTTATTAAAGAAATTGAAAAAAGCTGGATCTAGTTTTCCCATGAGATCCTTATTTTTTGTTCAATCTTGACAAATGGGGTGTCAATGGATTCGTTATTAGATTTACTGGAAAAAGTTACCCCTGTAGATTTTTTGTAAAATTAACGGTTTCTTAGTTATTCAAGAAATAAAAAAATAGCTGGATCTAGTTTTTTTTCTCCAAAAAAGTGGGAAATCTTCATTTGAGGTTTATTGTGAGATTAGGGGTATGGCTAGGTTAGGTTAGATCAGATTACATTGGATTGGGCAAGGTTAGAACCAAGAATCAGATTTGGGGCAGATTTGAGCCAGGTTTGGGGCAGCTTTGAGCCAGCTTTGGGGCAGCTTTGAGACAGTATTCTCACTTTACCCCTACTCACATATTGATATCTCGAATAGTTTTGAAGATATTCACATTATTAATCAAATCAGAAAGGAGAGAAAAAAGTATAAGAATGGATTAGTATCTCATGAAAAATGTGATTCCAAGGTGGGTGTGACAGGGAATCCTTCTCAAATTGGACATACTACTTTACTATGAGTTTGAAAATCTGGTCTGCCATCTTGGATCTACCATTTTTAATGCAAATTTATATTATTTTCATAGGAAGGCGGTCATGCGATACATGATTTCTATACGGAGTTTAGAGAAACAAATGAATGGCGAAAACCGCACATCTATATCTTAAACCGTTTAGACGATATTCGCATTATAAATCAATACCACTCCTATGTATTCCATTACTGTTTTGCAAGGTATTGATTGAAAATATGAATATCTTTTTAACGGTTTTAGATATTGATGTGCGGTTTTGGTCATTCATTTTGTCTTGAAATTCTGTTTTAAGATCATGTATTGCATGACAGCCTTCCTATTTTAAAAAATGAAGTTGCATTCAATATGGCGGACCAGATTCTTAAAGTAATAGGAAAGTAGTATTTTCAATTTGAGTAGGATCTCCAATCACATCTACCATCTAATTATCTTTGTCAATAAGATATTGAGCTGTTCTCGGACTTTTCACCCATTCTGTATGCATCTCTCTTACATAATAGTTGGGTCAGTTTTTCATATTACATTCGATCAACAGATCACCAAATCTGTTCATTTTGTTAATCAACACATTAACATTAATGTTCAAGCATTTTGGATGAGTATCAGATAATTGATATTCAAAAATAGTGATAGTTTTCCATCGATATTTATTGGATTTCAATATCTGAAGCAAGAAATATCAGTAACCGATATTAGTACAGTCAAGGAAGGGTTAAGGGGGGAAAAAATTTGAGAAGAAAATTTTTCAACTCACAGTTCTGTTTCGGGAAGTAAGGAGGTAAACATATCAAAAACTCACTGTCCGATTGATTATTAATTATTATTGCTATTGTAGTGCAATTCTCTCATTCCTTGATATTTCTAGACTTACATAGTACAATATTACGAAAGTATGACATTGAATGATAATTTTTGTGGCTGATCCAGCCACATTCGTGCACAAACAAACGATTGATCCGAAAATTTGAGTGTTTTGAAGGTTTGGGGGATAGCATTTCCTCAACCTACTTCCATTCTACTGTACCTCAATCCTGCAACGATTCATTTCCTTTTTCGAAAAGTGTGCACAAACGTTACATATATGTGCACATTCGTGCACAAAAGAAGCACAGACAACTGAGCCGAAAATTGGAGTGTTTTGACGGTTTGGGGAATAGCATTTCCCCAGCACCCCTTGTCCACTCTACTGTACCTCAATCCTGCAACAATCCATTTCCTTGCTTGAAAAATGTGCACAAACGTTACATGTATGTGCAAATCCATGCAAAAACGAAGCACAAACAATTGAGCCGAAAATTGGAGTATTCTGACTGTTTGGGGGATAGCATTTCCCCAGCCCCCCTTGCCAACTCTACTATACCTCACTGTGATGACTCATTTCCTTGCTTAAAAAGTGTGCACATCCGTGCACAAACGATGCATAAACGATGTGTCACAATCACACTATGTGGGGTGGCTCTTGTTTCTCCAGCCCCTCAAATTGAATTTTTAAATAATTTGTTCAGTTTGCTTGCACAAATGTAGAGTTGTCATGCACATTCGTGAATAAACGATGCACAAACAATGTGTAATGCTTGAATCGCCAATGGGCTAGGTTGGGGGGGACAGGGAAATGTACGTCAGACTGACTGACTTGACGAAGACAGCCGGCATAATTCCGATTGAAATAGGACATGCAATGTTACTGAATGACACCTACAAAGTTATCCATTTCACTAATGTGACTGACCTCAAAATACAATAATTGAAATCACAGGGCAGTATCAATAGACTACAAGACTCTTACATTAATTTCAACTGACAATATTAACTCTTTAAGAAAATTTCACACGACCAATATGAGTTAGAAATGATTTCCCAAACTTGTAATAGAAAAGTAAAAAGGGGATTAATAACATTAATTTAGAAAAAAATATCAACAATTTCAACAATGCACTAAGAAGAAGAAAATAACTTTTTTGATCACCCTTGATTAAAAAAATTTCTCCTTATATCCCTGAAAAAAATTTCTAATTACAATAGCCAAACAATAAAAAGTGTGGCTAAAAGCTCGGTACCCCAATAGTGACGCTCAATCAAGTTTGAGCCACAATTTTTATCGTTTGACTTGTAATTTTGACTAGTTTGACATGTAAACTTGAAATTTTTTTCAGGGATATAAAGTAAATTTTTTTTCAACCAAGAGTGATCAAAAGAGTTATTTTCTTCTTTCTAGTGCATTTTTTAAAGTGTTGTTTTTTTTTAATCAATGTTATTTTTATCTTCTTAGTTTTCACTCGAAATTATTCACTATCTAAGAATGTGAACAAAATACATCCATCACAATTATTGCTGAAATAAATTTAGCACTAGCCTACTTGTGCTGCTACAGCTGTATGATAGAATCATATGAATTATAGGGAAGAAATTATTATTAAAATTGTTTGCAAAAAAAGAGGAACATGAGGGGAATCGAACACATACTATCATCGTGCTAAGCAGACCCTGTACCTCCTAGACCACACCGCTCTATGGAATTATGATGGGATTTTCGTCCTTAAATCATTGAATCCTTCAATCAAATTTCACTTAAACTGTAGTGTCAGATGGTACCAATCAGCTAGTGGAAATCAGGCTCTATGTGGCCTATGAGCCAAGATATAATCAAAAAACCATGCTATGTTAGAAGTTTGTCAGAGCAACTGGAATAAAAGTGCTTAATTAATGGATTAGGGAACGCCATATCATGGTTGACAGGACTTATGACTGCTGATGACAAAGAACATCTTGACAATGTTATTGATAAAATTGAAAATAATGAACTACATTCGGTTGAAAACGAAAAATTGAATATAGCTATGAATTATGATCTGATGAAGAAATATAACTATGATGTTAAACATATTAATTCTAATAATAAGGCATTGGAACAACTAACGGATGACACCACTTTAATTGTTGAAAATATGCAAGCAGTTGACCTAATGACTCTGACAACTATTCAATTGCTAGACAAAGAAATTAATGACGTATTTAATTCATTGGTGTATTGTAGAGAAGGGAAACTCCATCCCTCAATTCTTAGTTTTGAGACTTTCATAGATTAGTTTATTATAAGAATTATACTCTAGCAAGTGGAGATTTTGGTATTTTATGGGAAATTAGCAATAGTATATTTGGTAATAGTATAAAAGTAGTTTTGCAATAGTATATTTAGAGATTTTTTGCCAAAATCTCCTATTACTCATGTTATAAACTTACCAAAACTTGATGATTAACTTGATAGATATGACCTTTTGTTCTATCCAGTTGAAATTGATTCAAAAGTTCACACAATACATTAAGGGAAATTCTGTGTCTGTATCTCAAAACAAAGAGCTCTGGAAATTGACCAATTGCCATATATTTTCTAGTATTTCATTTTGTACTGTTAAAAAGCTAATCAATGATCACTGTATCTTATCGGTGGTTAAAAACAAACATTTAGATAATTGTATGAAAATTGAAGTTATCAATGATAAAGCATTTTCAATTATTACAGAAATTTTAATTGTATTCTCAGATATAAGTTTGACCAGAATAATACTCCTTCATCTTTCCTTCTTAATCTCGATTTTAATGACAAGATGACAGATATAAAACTTTCATTCACCTCAGCTACTACATTTGCACAAAAATTGAGTTATGTACCACAAAAAGTACATTCCAAAATGATTGATCTGAATGATATTGGTGAAATTGATGAAATTGGAATTAAAGATTTGGATTTTCTAAGCTTTGATGATTCATCTGTCCTTAAGATGTATCATATTGTTTTTTTTTTTTTAATTCACTTTGACAATTATTATACTTTTGTTTTTTGTTCATCCCAAATTTAAAGCCAAACTAATGCTCTTAATTTCTTAATTATGCAATTAGCAATGCTAAAGTGGAAGTGCAACCATTACCTACATTTTTATGAGCAGAAAAAGACAAATTACTCTATCCCTCTTTAAAAACAAATAATAAAGAAACACTCATGTACTAACCTTTTTCATGAAATTGGAGTTTAAAAATGGCAGTGGTGTGGTGGTTTCCTAGGATACTCTACAGAGAAATGTGTTGGCTAGCACCACACTGTCTAAAACGCTGAATTCTATAACACCAATATCTGAAAAGGTTGATACATGTGTCTTATATGACTCCTGGCTGAACACTGATGGTCCTATACAAGTGTCTGCACTATACATGCACTGCCTAGAGGGTAGGGAGTCTTCTGATTTATTTTTCATTTAAATTCATTTATTCTTATCTATTTTTTATGTATTAATTTTTAAAATATTCTTTCTCTTTTTTCTCATTTTTTCCTATTTTTTCAATTTTAAATTTTTTTTACCTTGACCTTGACCTTTGACCCTGTGCCAGAACCGACAAAACTATACTACTGTCCTATATCATTCTCACTTAGCCACTTAGCTCACTTATAATTTCAAGATTGAAACTCTCTTTTGAGCTACTCATTTGTACCATTAAATCATAGAAATTATTGTTGTAGCTTCTAATATTAACATGAAAAATTCTAAGATTGTCATCACCACCTTGAAAAAACTATTGAAACTGGAAAAACCATCATATAACTGACAAAAAAAATTGAGATTATCTAGTTCTCTTTTGTTCCTAATCATAAGTACGACTCCTATCTCTATAAATAGATACAAAATCTTCACAATTCACATTATATTGTTTTTATATATAACATATATATATATATATATATATATATATATATATATATATATATATATTTATATATGTAAAATTCAATAAACAACAAGAGAAACAGAACAAACAAATGTGTGTTGATTATGAATTATTTTTGAAACATGTTAACAATTTCATAAATATTACTAGCATATTACCCATGCTAACTAAGTTTTGTTGCAATCTATCCAGTAGTTTTTTAGAAATTGTGATCAGTGAGTCAGTGAGTGAGTGAGTCAGTGAGATGAGAATTTTATGAGTATAAATAACTGATCTCATATACTTAATGAATCGAGATTACAACTCATCATTGTAGTGCATTTAGTATTTAGTATTCTCAATATCATTGTTATAATATGTGATATTGTTAGTATCAATTCTATTGATATCAGCTTGAAGGGTTGATTGACGATTGTTTGGAAGTAAAGAAACATCTGCTATTTTGAAAATGAAGCTTGTGAAACCACAAAACTGTGTCTCAGTGCTCGAAAAAAGCAAATGAAATCAATGAAAATGTTCAAGTGGTCTAATACTACCGAAACCAACACTTTTCTCTCAAGATATCTCCCCTTCCATCCTCCCCTCGCACCAATGGTGTGTACCCTCACCTCCCCCGCTTCTGCTGCACCTTTCCCTCCCCTCGGAAGAAGAAGAAGCTCTCTCTCACTCAACTCTCACACTCTATATATATATATATATATATATGTAGAAGAAGAAGAAGAAGAAGAAGAAGAAGAAGAAGAAGAAGAAGAAGAAGAAGAAGAAGAAGAAGCAGTCAAGCTCTATTTCATTTATAGCAGAGATTGATTGATTGATTGATTGAGTACTTTATTTATGTAGATTACAATATATACTGTCTTATACACTTATATACAATAGCTTACAATACAGCAAAATTATAGATGAATTTACATGATATAGACTAAGAAAATAATTATTGAACTGTATATGATATGAAAACGCAATTTGTAATATAATAACTATAGATAATAATATATTGTTATGCATCTACATAAATTGGCGGAGCTTTGGACATATCAATGTCCATTCTTCGGAAAGAATATTGGAAATATCCTCCCCACTAACTCTCTACCAGAACGTTAATTTCATTATTTAAACTAAGGATTTATTTATTAATGGAAATATTGTAAAAGTTTTAATCAATATGAATATTTAAGAGAAAAAAAACAGAAAATTTATAAAGTAAAATAATTATATAGGTAGATAAGATCAAATAATTGATTAATAAAATGAAGTAGGCTGAAAGTAGATCAGGGTAATCAACTTTCAGTAATACACAGCAGTATGCAGTGGATAATTGAAATAACATGAGCTTATATAATATATATATATATACAATTCGTTCTATAACAGGTTTAAAGGTTTGTATTTGTGGGATGGGTGGGGGATGGTTGTCATGTGATCGTTCTAGGGCCGGACAGTTTCAGTCATTTCTTCCAAAAGATGTTTTTTTAAAGTCAGGATGAAGCTCGCTCGGCTCTCGATGGACCTGATAGAAACAGGAAGTGCATTCCATGCACGACAGGCACTGACTAAGAAGGATTTTGTGAAAATAGTAGTTCGATGATTGGGTATCCTTAAAGTACTTTCTCCGGTTCTAGTATGTGAAGCATCTATCCTCCTACCTTCAGAGACAAATTTGAAATCATCTTTAAAATAGTTCGGATTACCGTATTTCAAGATATCTCTAACAAGCTTGACTATTCGAAAAAGCCTCTGATCAGCTTCAATGTTGAACTAGCAATGTGGGCTGGGGTGATATGATCATGGCGTTGGAGAGAGTAGACGAAACGTAGACAATAATTTTGGCAACGCTGTAGTTTATCATTCAGAGTGACTTGCATATCGTTAAGAACAGAATTACAATACATTAAATGTGGGAAGATGAGAGATTGAACCAATAATAATTTAATGTTTCTAGGGAGGATATCGTGCATTTTCTTCAATGCATGCATGGCTGAGAATACCTTTTTACAAGTTTTGTTCACTTGTTCTGACCAGTCAAGAGTATTATTCATAATAATGCCTAAATTTTTAACTGAGCTACAGTAAGGAATGTCATTACCGTCTACACTAATTTTGTGAATCGATTCAAGGTCAATATTGTTTATAAGACGAGAATATCCAATTATAATGGGTTGTGTTTTGATGGGATTAAGCTTAAGGCCATTTTTCTTTGTCCATTCCACTATCGAATTGATATCCTGATTCATTATTCCAACTGTTTCATTAATTTTTGTTATGGGACAGCTTAAATAGATTTGAAGGTCGTCTGCATAAGTATGGAAACTGGAGAATTTGATAATGGAAGAAAGGTCATTAGCATACAAAGTGAAGAGGAGAGGGCCTAAAATTGAACCTTGTGGTACTCCATGCATAACGTTTTTCCAAGTTGACTTTTTGTCACCGACAGATACACATTGTTTCCTACCTAATAGATAGGATTTAAACCAAACTAACGAGTTGCGACTGAAACCAAGAATAGCCAACTTATTCAGAAGGACTGTATGATCAACAGTATCGAATGCTTTAGAAAAATCAAATAGGGTGAGGATGGTGCATTTTCTTTGGTCCATAGCTAACCTTATATCATCAGTGACACGAAGCAGAGCTGTCTCAGTTGAATGGAATTTTCTAAAGCCTGATTGAAAGTTATGAAGCTTACTATTGTTGTCTAGAAATTTTACAACTTGAGCATGAATGAGTCTTTCTAGCACTTTGGACAATGCAGGTAAAATACTGATTGGTCTAAAATCCTCAACTTTATTGGGTGATGGAACTTTATTTAGAGGGCGAACCAGAGCAAACTTCCAGTTTTCAGGGAAAATGCCTTCTTCAAGTGACTTGTTGAAAATGTATGTAATGGTTGGTAAAACAGCAAATAACATCTTCTTGATAAATTTAATAGGAATTTTGTCTACACCCGTAGCATTACTATGAATACGTTGAATTGCTCTGAAAGTGTCTTCTTCTGAGATTGGATGGAAATGAAATTGATCAGTGATTGGTAAATCTAAGTTTGTAACCTGCTCTTCAAGATCATCTATATGATTAGCAATGACAACTTCGTCGCGTTGGTTAGAGTGTGAAACGAAATGGTCATTTATATTATTCAATGGTAAGTCAATTTGTGGATTCGATTTCTGTTTGCCAAGCCCGAATTCTTTTATTCCCTGCCAAAGTGATTTAGAGTCTTGTCTATTGTTTGTCATAAACGAATTCAAGTACCTAATCTTTGAGTTCCGTAATTCCTGTTTAACCCTATTTCTAAGGCTCCTGTACTCTATCAAACTGTCCAAGTCAAATGTCTTTTTAAATTTTCTATGTGCTTTGTCTCTACGTCCCATCATCTTAAGTATGTCTTCAGTCATCCACGGTACTCGTCGTTTTCTATTAATCCTCCTTGTCACATAAGGTGCATGTTTGTCATACAAAGTCAAAGTCCAATTTTCGAAAGTCTTGACCATGTCATCAACTGAGGGTAATGCTTCAATTTGATGCCATGGAGTCTGAGCCACATCAGTCAGGAAGGCGGCTTCATCAAAGTTTTTGAAGTCTCTATAAGTGATAATTTTCTGTTCTGGCTTGGGTATCTTATGGGAAAGTACACAGTAGATCAAATCATGTCTAGAAATAGCTGGGACTGAGATTTGGCCTGCTTGAACAACCTCATTGGGATCACTAACAATGAGAAGGTCAATGAGTGTGTCTGATTCATTAGTATGATGAGTTGGATCGAGGGGTAAAATAGTCATGTTTAGGCATTGGAAAATTGTAGTCAGTTGAAAGTAGTCAAAGTTACGATTCGTCATGTTCAAGTCGGTGTTCATATCCCCCATAACTAGTATACGGTTATAACAAGGCATAAGAGAAAGCAAGGCATTTTCGAAATCTGTGAAATGACCTATTTTTGGTGGGCGATAACAGATACCAACGAGTAATTTATCATTACTAGATAAGGATAATTCAAGTAGCATAAACTCTGGTCTGGAACAATACTCTTGTTTAGATGTGATTAAAACTTTTGTTTTGATACCATCTTTCACATAAATTGCTACACCCCCACAAGCTTTATTTAATCTATCATTCCGGAAAAGATTGTATCCAGGCAATGCAACAAAATTTGATGAAATACTAGGCTTCAAAAATGATTCGGAAATTCCGATTATATTGAAGTCCTGAAAACGGAAGATTGCTCTGAGTTCATCAATGTGGCAACTGAGGGATTGTACGTTAAGGTGAGCAGCCTTGAAAAGTTTTTTGAAAGAGTGGAGCTTATTTGCTAGAAACATACCTGCGTCATTATTACTATTATTGAAATAATCATACCTACTTGAGGGCGAGCGAGCTGACGTGTCAGTAAGAGGCATCATGGAAGCAGCAGACCAATCGTGAACCGACCTCAGAACGACACATGACGGGGAAATGGGGATGAAACTGATAAAACTTAACCTAAATGAAAAAGTCTCTTGATTCGAGTGCATCCAGTATGCCTTGACAGTTCGGCTCCCTTCACTATTAAAGCACTAGTTCAGAAATTCACTAAACACAATAAGATGTAGATGTGTGGAGTTTCGGTGATGAATAATCCTAATGGTGAATAAGATAAAGATTGAGGAAGAACTGGTAGTGGGAGATCTGGTCCAAGTGGAGATAGAGCGAGTAGGTATCCAGTAGTGGAAGAATCGGGTCCAAGTGGAGGTAGAGCGAGAAGGAATCCAGTAGTGGAAGATCGAGTCCAAGTGGAGACAGAGAGAGATGGAATCCAGTGGTGGAAAATCGAGTCCAAGTGGAGATAGAGAGAGATGAAATCCGGTAAAAACTGAAAAAGAGAAGAAGAAGCCAGCAGAAAAACGAAAAATCTTTGAAGAAAGTTATCAATAGAGGAAAGATACATAATACAACTGATAATGAATAATATTCGCATAAAATTGAAGAGGAATAGTATGATTTAATGTAGGAAAGAATCGAATATTATATGGATAAATATATGGATATTATAATATAATATACGGATATATGTAGAAGGTAATCAGATAGAAAGAGAAAAGGTAGAAAGATAAATAGTTATAGAAAGAAATATAAACATTTGAACATGCTGGATAGCTAGTGGAAAAATCACAGGGAAAATAATGATAATAATAGGGAAGGAAAGAAGAGAAAGAAGGAATGTGCACAAATTGAGAAGAACTTATGAAACTGAACTATAGAATAAGAATAGAACATTGTATTGTGATCTTGAATTAATTAAGGAGAGAAGAAAAGAAGAAAAGAAAAAGAAAGAGAAGAAGAAGAAGAAGAAGAAGAAGAAGAAGAAGAAAGAAGAAGAAGAAGAAGAAGAAAAGAAGAAGAAGAAAAGAAAAAGAAAGAGAAGAAGAAGAAGAAGAAGAAGAAGAAGAAGAAGAAGAAAGAAGAAGAAGAAGAAGAAGAATGGAAGAAGAAGAAGAATGGAAGAAGAAGAAGAAGAAGAAGAAGAAGAAGAAGAAGAATAGAAAAGAATACTAATCATCATCGCAAACAACAATATTCAAGTAATCATTATAAATATAAGATCAGAAGAGAAACGAGAAAGAAAAAATAAGGAGTAGAGGAGACGATGGGGAAAGTGCTAGATTATTATAGATGAGTTTTAAATAGTATTGAACGGTGAAGTGTGAAAAATATTATATAGTATTAGAAGTATAATTAACTATTGGGAGTTGCAATAACAATAAAAGTAGTAAATTGAGAACTGTAATAGTTTAGTGATGAATGTCTAGATAACGTTAAATGAAACACAGCCCCTATATAAGCATATGAACAGACTACCACCCCTCCGTTCTATCAATAATTCTCCACACATTAGCTTTTATTGTTCGAGCTGTGGCAATAGTAGAAGATATCATTCTGTATACCTAAATATAGAAGAGATTACTATCTATACCTATAGATTACATCTATATCTATAAAGTATGTTAATCATCCATTTTATTTGTAATTTAGCATTTCGAAAATGATTATTAATTATGAATTAAGAATAATATTTAATTATTTAGGTATGAATAAGAATAATAAAGAATTTAGCATTTCGAAAATAATCATTAATTATGGAAATACTTTTGGTAAGAGATGTAATTATTAGTAGGAATAGAGATAATGATTTTCTTAGTCCCCTCTGGAGTAAAGTAGTTGATGCATTGAACGTAGTTTTGGGAATTAATATCAAGATAAATCAGTATTAACAATGTGGATCTCTTCAGTTTGAAATAATTGCCTTATT
Source organism: Nilaparvata lugens (assembly GCF_014356525.2). Classification (NCBI taxonomy): domain Eukaryota; kingdom Metazoa; phylum Arthropoda; class Insecta; order Hemiptera; family Delphacidae; genus Nilaparvata; species Nilaparvata lugens. The sequence continues at coordinate 37,510,001 of NC_052518.1, read as the reverse complement.
ATAATCATAAATAGCAGTGGAAGGATTCATTTATAGAACAGAAAGCCAGCTCATGAAAAATGCCAAGGTATATCTACTGTGAAATCTATTAATACGAATTTCCTATTATTGTAGTGAAGGGCACCTTAGTCATTGAATCCTGAAATGATTTAATTTACCTTTATTTTTTGAAGGTCGATCATCCTCTCGACTGTGTGGACCCTCTTGAATCCTCCCTCGCCGATAGAGATCTTAATCCTCCCGTCAGATGACCAGACATTCCTGTGCCCATGACGGTCGGCCGCAGCGTTGAGGATCTTGAGACGCTCCGCAGTCAGATCCTCGCGAATGGTGACGCCGGAACCCTTCAGCTTCCTCTTAGCGTCGAAGATCATCTTCCTGGTCCGGTAGCTGCAGAGTCGAACTATGATGGGTCGGTCCTTGGGTTTAGCTTGCCCTTGTTGAGGTGGTTGACGCCTTCCAACGCGATGCGAGCGGTTTACATCCGCTAGAGTCACGGGCACGTTCAGCTTCTTGTTGAAGACATCGAGCGCCAGCAGGTCCGTGTCTTCTTTGTCGCTCTCCGGGATCCCAAAAATACGTATGGAATGTCGGCGCCCATATTGCTCGAGGTCGTCGACCTTCAGGTGACAAGACACCTCCAGTTCACGAATTCTATCCTGCAGCTGTTTGTTTTCCTCCTTCAATGCCTGAAGTTCCTCGAAAATTGACTTCACAGCCATTGATACTGCACAATGGACAGACTCTTCGATTTGCTGTCGAATAATTCGGAGGGTCTCTTCAGACAGTGATCCAGAAATAGCTGGCCCTGGCTTCGGAGCATTGACCTCATTCTTAGGCGTGCCTCTGTTCGGTCGAACCATCGTGTACCGTTAGGTGGATTTACACTGTTATTGGCTAGGCGAGAAGGTGAACTGAAGAATTAGGAATGTTTTTTCAAGATAAATAAAAAGAGTGTGAGTTAATCAAAAATATAATTACACTATTGAACTTAGCTCGAGAAACTGAATAACTTGATGTATAATATCTAGTGAATTGAACTGTATAACCCTACGAAATATCTGTTAGAAGACGGAGCCGAGCTGACACACGTTTACTCACTCGACATAGCCAAGAGAGAGAGACAGAGTGAGTCAGAGTCTATTTCAATGAGTCTCCTACTGCCAGATTTAAGTGAAACGAAATTCTCATCTTACTGGCAGATTAAACTAAATCATCTTACTATATGACTTTCTACTACTGTCAGATTCAAGTGAATCACCAGCCTATATCTCTATTAAATATGCTTATTTGTCCATAGCCTGCTTTCCAACCGACAGTAAACTCTATATGAATCTGACACTTCAAATTCAAATAGAACTTTTGCTGTACAAGCCTGCGGGCATTATGTTTAAAGTGTTTCCCCAATCATAACTAGTGCTTATATAATCAGAATGAGCTAGCATATCCGAATATACACACATTAGCTATGAATCAGGCATATACACCCGATGGGAAATCTCTACAGTGTGATCTATGTTCTTTTACATTTTTTATCCACAATGTCATATGAACATTCCCAGAGATCATTAGAATTATTAACAATAGCTAATGATTCATCATTATTTGAACAACCATAATGTAAATGTCCAGTTTCTAGTATATCGAGTAATCCAAGAATTTCAGATAAAATTGGAGAGTGGAGATTTTCTGTTTTTGTTAATGCAAGATCACTAACCTCATCACCTGTCAAAAATTAAATATTCTTCGCAATCAGATCAAATTCATTAAATGAAATTGACATCAAGAGACGAGATAGTTTTTTGAACTTTAAAAAGGTATTACAATCAACCATATTTGCAGCTGACTCTATGTGGTGGTAAAATGTGACAAGAAACTTTCTGAATAAACTCGTATCTACACACTGCACTGCACACTTCTATAAATGGAATTGATCTTCAACATGTGTGAGATCTTTACAGCTCAACCAACAAAGTGTCACTGAGTAATTAAAACCAGACGTTACAGGTACAATGCAATAATGAAAACCATCGAGTATAAACTAGAAATCTATTTACACATTTCACTACAATTATTTAACTCTTCCTCTTCAATTTTTATGAGTTTAGCCACAGACAGTTTATATGGTCAATAACAGCAAAGATGATCATGTATATTGTTCAAATTCACCATGCTTAAAAAATTTCCTTTAGTTGTTTTACCAGGTAATGATTTTCACGACCTGAACGTTCAATTGTAATTTCACACACCTCATACCAATCAAGACACTGTTCTAACCTCATTTCCAATTCACTATCAGCTTGCATCCACTTGCACGGGTCCATGATGAGCGAATGAAGAAACTATACATATGTCAGTACTAATATAGAGAAATAAAGTGGGTTTTGTCCATTTCCACCAAAGCAACATACTTACATGTCCTGTATGATATCTCAGTGCTTGCATACAATAAACACATTGAATTTCTTGTATGTTATAGAAAAAGCCATAATGTGCAAAGTTTTTTTTCTGAATTTGAATAGAATTCACATTTTTCCATGCTAAGCATTATATTGTTTTCACAAATGAAATTAGTTGAATGAATCAAGTCCATATTTTTCAGCACCAAAGAATTATAATGATAAGCAGAGTAGTATAGTGATGAGTTTTCTAGAAGATACTTCCTTCTACATACCATTCTTTGTTACCTTTCAATGGTTGAACATTTATTGAGGCCAATTAATCAAACACTTAACCTTAATCGAAAGAAAAGTCATTGTCTCACCAAGCACTCTATATATTACTACAAAGTTGGTATGTTTAAATCAAAAGGGAATACAATTTTCTATCATCATCATCAAGTGTCTTATTAACACACTTGTCAAGTATGTTGTAATTCTGTAGAAATTGCGAAGAATTTCACGTTCATCATTCATAAATCCATACCAATGTCTTAGACTAATGTCAAAAGAAGCGTGTGATGAATTAACACATGACTTGATATAAAATAATGTATGATTCCTCACTACCAGTGATTCCTGCATCAATTGTGATGTATCCCAATTCCTAATTTTATTTCATACATTTTTTATATATTCCAATATTCTCTTACTATCATTTTGCATTGAATCACATTTTTTCAAAGCAATATGGAAAAGTGATAGCATATTCACTCAACATATTATAAAGAGAAGAACAAATACTATTCTCCAGATGATTCAGTCTTCATTGTACAACTTCTTCCTTCAAGTGTTGTAAGCATACTGATAAAAATAGATTGCTGTATACTGTGAGTGCATGCTGCTAACGGATGGAGGAGAGTGCCACAAGAAGGTGGAAGAGAAGAGGAGGCGCCTGCGCATGCGCACAAGCAGATACTATAAAATAGATCATCTTTTAACCCTACACTCATTGAGTACTCAGTTAAAAGATTATCTATCCTTGAATGAACAGCACACTATTCTTCTTGTGTGAACAGTGTACTATTCTTCTCCTACTTCATCATCTCCTTTGACACAACAAACAGGTAAGAATTAAAAACAATTTTTTACAAAAAATATTCACAATTTATTCACTTATAATACTAGTACCATAACAATATATTTACAAGAAACTACATGTAAAGCATATCATAGCAACATGCTATGACATTGAGATTGTTGAAACTTTAAGTTTTAACTTAAAGGAGTTTTTACTCTTTATAATATATTGGTTCTGCAATTTCATATTGCAGAATCCAACAGTGATCCATCAAATGCATACATCAAATTAATAAGCAAGCTCTTGTGATGTGGATTGCAACAAATAACTATTATACTAAAAGATTCAGTAATTTTCCTAGAACATCACTGATCACTTCAATTCGAAAGTTATATTCCACTATTCAATAGCAAATAATATGTATGATCAAATCAATTTGAAAGTTATATTCTACTATTTAATAGCAAAATGATATGCATGCATGATTAGTTCAAATAATTCCATAGCACAGTTCCAATAATATGTATGATTGGTTCAATCTCAATGTACTCATCATAATATTGGTGAATTCAAAATATACATCTTATTCAATTTTCAACTGAACTCTAATCAATTCAAATAATTTAATAGCACAATGTGAACAGATTTTATCTAATTAAAAGTAGTATAGTAAAGAGATTTATCAAATAATAGTTCCATCAAACTAATAGCATCGAATAATAGTTTTTTATAAAGATTTTAATTATCTGTTCACATTACAAGTAAATAATATTTGAAATAACCAACCTTTGACTGAGTGATAATGGTCTCCTCCTCCTCCTCCCCACTTACCTCCTCCTCTTTGAACAGCTTCCTCTTCATGCTGTGACACTGCTGGCTGGTGACGTTGGTTAGCGGGATTCTCTGCGGAGCCCTAGCTTGATGAGGAGAGTTTGTTAGCAGAGTGTCAGGAATAATGAATTCAGGAGATGCAGCAGCCCTCTCCAATTCAACATGATGATGAGTTGTAGCTCCCGAGGTTAACTGATGCACCCTTTGCCATGGGTGTCTCTGTGTGGTGGATAATGATGGATTGTTGGATGCTGATGCGTTCATGTTGATGACTGTGAAGTATATGTAACTGATGCACGAATGAAGCTGTTGAATCCAATGACTGTTACTTATTATACTCCTTTATTTCTCTCTCTCTCTCTCTGTTTCAGGTTGAGTGAGATAGTGCATTTTGGTGTGTGCACTACAGACAGAAGTTTGCCACATCGTTGAGACTCAACTGCATTTCGACATGTACAGCAGAGTGCATTCAGAGATAACAAAATATCAAATCTCTCAGACCTCACCAAAACTCGTCCTCTGTTAGATTCTGCTTGTAAGTATTGAATTTAAAATTGCTGTTTTCTGTCATTGCAGCACTATAAAATTTCTCAATTAGTTGAGCAGAGATGTCATAGTTTTGAATAACAAGATTTTGAATGTGAGAGCAATATGTGTGAAATAAGTAAACTCTTCATTTGCAGAGCTTTAATCAAATAAAATTGAACATGACTTTCTACTAGTAACGGATCAACAACATTTGATATTTATGAATGAATCAATGACAACGAAAACATATGGTTTATCATATCATTCTACCCGGCTAGATTTTCGTGTTATCTTAGGGGCGAGATGACGGAGCGACACAGTGGACTCTTGTCCATCAGGGCGACGAATGTGAGCATACTCTGGGTTTGCCTCAATCAATTCAACTTCTTCTACTGATGAATCTTGCTTTGAATTTCGGTTCATTTTCTTCAGCCAAACTGGTCCTGGGCTCATTAGCCAAGATGGTAGTGACTGTCCATTTGTTGAGGATCTCATGTGTAGGAACATTCGTTCATGAGGGGTGCAATTTGTTGTAGTACACAGAAGAGATCGAATAGAGTGAAGTGCATCAGGCAACACTTCCTCCCATCGATTTGAATCAAGTCCTCGTGATCTTAGAGCTAGTGTTATTGCTTTCCATATAATTCCATTATATCGCTCTACTTGACCATTCCCTCTCGGATTGTAAGGCGTTGAACTACTAGTTGCTTTCCCTTTTGAGCCAAGAAAGCTCTTCAACTCAGTTGACATGAAGGATGTTCCTCTGTCTGTGTGAATATAGCTTGGAAGGCCAAACATTGATATTAATGAGACCAGGCAATTTATGACTGTTCTCGCAGTCATGTCTGGAGAAGGAAATACAAAAGGGAATCTTGAGTACTCATCAACCATCACCAGTAGGTATTTATTTCTTGTTTTTGATTGTACGGGTCCTTTGAAGTCCATATTAATTCGTTCAAAAGGTTTTGTTGCCTTTATGAGATTTCCTTTTGTCTTCATATACTGTGGTTTTATTTCAGAGCAAATTGCACAATTGGAGCAAATTTTCCTTACATCATCTACAGTATAGGGGAGATTTTTCATTCTGAGCCAGTGGTAGAAACGAGTTACACCAGGGTGACAAAGTTCATCATGGTATTTTGCCAAAGCTGAGTTCAATGTTGAACAACCAGCTGTAATACATATACGAGAGAGTGCATCAGCTGGTGCATTTTCTTTTCCAGGTCTGTAGACTATGATGAATTTGTATTCAGATAATTCTAGGCGCCACCTTTGTATCTTTTCATTTTTTATTTTTCTATTGTGTTGAGTGCCAAACATGAATGTGACTGATTTTTGGTCAGTGATCAAAGTGAATTGTTTTCGTAGTAAATAGTGTCTCCATTTTCTTATAGACTCCACAATGGCATAGGCTTCTTTCTCAACAGCTGAATGCCTGGTTTCACTTTGGGACAAAGTTCGTGAGAAAAAGGCTACTGGTCGAGAATTTTGTGTTAATGTTGCACCAATTGCAAAATCTGATGCATCTGTCTCAATTATGAATGGTACATTTTCATCAACAAAGAGCTGTACCGCGGAAGCAATTTCATTTTTCAACAATTCCAAAGTTTCCATCTGATCTTGAGATAGAGGGAATTTCTGTATGTGGACAAGGGGGTGAATCTTTTGAGAAAAGTTTTTAATCCATCGGGAGTAATGAGCCAGTAATCCCATGAGTCGTTTCATTTCTTTAGCATTTCTTGGGGGTGGAAAGTTCATGAGTGGTGCAAGGCGTTCTGGGTCCTCCAAGGAACTTCAATGATTTTTTTGAAAATTTACATTTTTCTTCATTTATAGTCAAGCCATACAATTCAATTACTTTTTGAAATTTCTTAAGATTTCTGTCATGTTCTTCTTGATCTGAACCGCAAATGACAACATCATCCAAATAGGCAAAGCAGTCGTTCAAATTCTCTCTTTCTATAAGTCCGTTTATTGTACGTTGGAAGGCAGCTACTCCATTGGTTACTCCGAATGGTATTCGTTTGAACTGATAAAGTTTTCGGCCTACTTCAAAGGCAGTGTAATGTCGTTCATTCTCAAGAATCAGTATTTGATGGTAAGCTGACTTGAAATCTATAGTACTAAAAATGTTGTACTTGGCAATTGTGTTTACAAGATCTTCGATCAATGGGAGAGGGTATGCGTCTAAATTTGTGAATTTATTAATAGTCTGTGAATAGTCTATGACCATTCGTTTCTTCTGTCCATTGGCTACAATGAAAGGCTGGGCACGCCAACTGGACTGGCTTTCCTCAATTATTCCTTCTGTAAGGAGGCGATTGACCTCATTCTTCATGAATTCATAGTCATCTTGTGGGTGTCTTCTGGATCGGGTAGTTATTGGGTGGCAATCGGGAGTCAAGTCATTGAAAAGGGAACATGGTTTTATCATGGCCTCCACCAAGAGGCAATCTTTCAAGGGTGGTGTGGTTGTAGAATTATTATCTATTACAAGAGGCTGTTTATTACCATTGAATGCTAAACTTATTGTAGAGTGATTCATCAAAAAATCGTGACCAAGTATCACATTGCAACAGCATTCTTTTAATACCAAGAGTTTAATATTGTTGTATTCATTTCCTTTGTACACAATATTGCTATAAACACATGCTTTTGTAGCGGTGTTATGTTGAACAGATGCAAATCTTATAAAACAAGAATCTGATGCAGTTTTAAATTTATTTGTTTTTGCAAATTTTTCATCAATAAAACTGGCAACACTTCCGGTATCAATAAGAGCTGGTGTATTTATTCCATTCACCGAAACAATAATTGTAGCTTTAAAAAGATTGCTGGCTATACCAGCTGCAGTAATAGTTGACGTAGTTAGTTTTTCTTTGAGCGTTTTACTTTTACACACATGGGAAAAGTGTCCAATTCGGGAACATTTATGACAAGTCTTTCCTATTGCAGGACATTCTTGAGAATTTGAGTGTTTTTTATATCCGCAACGTTGGCATTGAACGGATTTCTCTACAATTGCCTGTCGATTTTGGGTTACAGCATTAACATCTGAGAAAGATTCACTCAAGCTTATGTTTTTATTTTCTTCAACAGAGTTTGTATAACAAGTACTTTTAAAGGAGTCGGCATATGTTTTTGCGGATCCAAGAACACGTGCTTGGGAAACGGTTTCTTGTAGACTCAAATCTCCTTGTTGAAAAAGTTTCTCTTTAATTTCAATAGAACATAACCCTGAAACAAGAGCATCTCTAATATGCTCGTTTTTGTTTTCTTCGGCTGACACTCTAGTGAAGTTACATGATAAGCTTAATCTTTTTAGTTCAGAATAGTAGTGATCAATGGACTCACCTATTTGTTGTTTTGCATTAGCAAGGCAGTATCGTGCATAAATTTCGTTCTTTGGTTTAACGAACATATCTTCCAACATGGATATAGTTTCTTCATATGAAGTATAGCTTTCCACAATTTCGTATAAAGCAGGTGATAAGAAGTTTACCAATATTTTCATTTTGTCTTTGGTTGTCGTTCCTTCTAAGAAATTTTCGAACGTCTTTTTCCAATGTTTCCACTCTCTCTCTGCCATAGGCGAATCTGGGTCGATAGATAATTCCTTTGGCTTGAGAAACTTGTCAATATGTGATTCCATCTTATCTTCTTCGTAGTTACGGTTTTCAATCGTTTTTGTCTTTTTCTTTGTCGGCATTTTATTTGATTAAATTGAAATAAGTAAACTCTCCATTTGTAGAGCTTTAATCAAATAAAATTGAACATGACTTTCTACTAGTAACGGATCAACAACATTTGATATTCATGAATGAATCAATGACAACGAAAACATATGGTTTATCATATCATTGTGCAATGTAATATCAGATCTTTTCATTGATTTTCAATAAGCATCTCATAACTATGCTGAGATATTAAATTTCTTCCCATTATTATTATTGTGATTTTCTCATTAAGCTTTTTGATTTTACAGAGTTCAAGTGTACATTTTGGATAACAATATCTCTAATGTGAGAACAATATGTACAATGTAATATCAAATCTTCTCATTGATTTTCAATTAGCATCTCATAACTATGTTGAGATGCTAAATTTCTTCTCAATATTATTGTGATTTTTAATTAAGCTCGTTGATTTAACAGAGTTCGAGTGAGCAGTGCAGACTACATCATAATTACTCCAGTCTTTGAGGAGGAAAGACGTGTGAAGAACAAGTAGTATGCCTGAGAGTTGGACCCTAACCACAGACACACCTATAGCTGACAGCATCACATCATTCATCGCATGTAAGTATGATGGAATTTTTACTTTTCTTTTTTTTCTGATCATGATTCTTCAGGACCTTATTTTTCCCTGATAAATCAATACTACAATGCAATTATTCCTGAAAAATCAATAACATCTAGTTCCTGAAAATTCCTGATTAGGAATTACTTCTATAACAGAGTGCATATTGTACAATATCCAGCTTGTTTTCTCACACCTTCTTCAACATTCACTTTTTCTTTTCCATCATAGCTAATCTCTTAATATATACAAAATGGAACATGTATCACATTTTCATAAGGATTTTCAATAATATATTTACAATATACACATTGCAGATATGATTTTTTGTGTAAAAAAAAAAACATTTCTTGCAAAATAGTCTGCTCTATCAATATATACCGAGAGCTTGATGGGAAGTTGAAATTCGTTCTCCATATTGACGTAAAATATTATTATCGAAATTCTCCTCTCCACAATAAATGTTATCTTGTTTGTGCCATCCACAATTCCGGCTGCATCAATCATGTTCCTTACTAGTATCGTCTGTATGCAACCAATTTCCTAAATATATTGAACAAAACACACATTGAACAACGTCAGGTGCACACACAAATTTAAAACCATGTTTAGCCATATTTTGAGGTAACAACAGACTCGATTCTGATTTTCAACGATTATCAAATGTGGATAACCTCAATCGCTCGTGCATGAAAATCTGATCCTGAGATAACATTTCTACACTGTACTTGCACCTTGTCAAATCACAACTGATTTTAGATCAATGTTTTTCTTGTCTATCTCCAATTCTATGCCATACTAGTATACAGAGAGATTCATAATTATGGTAAAGTAATTCAACACGTGGTAGTAGAGGTGAAAATTAGTAAAAAAGTTTCTATAAACATATATCCATAAACGCTTCATTAGCGAGTTATACAGGCTAAAAGTTTTCGCCCGGAATTCAGTTCCTCTGGTGAAATACACCGATGCTGAATTGTTTGGGGACTAGTTTTTGAAAAACTTATGCTGGATTCATATGGAAAAATATCTGAAAAATTGAATAAAACTAGTCTGGGAGCTATAATATGAGTAGTTTTTGAGAAAAAAGTTGAAATATGCAAGAAATCTAAGTAGGAAAGCACAGACTTCTACGTTTGATGCCCAATAACTTTCTTTAATGACCAGTAAACAAATAATTTTTCACAATAAGAATTGTAGAGAATTCAATTATGAAGAGAATTATGTGAACTGTGTGAAATAAATTTCAATAAAAGTTGAATGAAATGTACTCTTATGTAGTACATTACCCCACAAAAATTTGCTGTTTTATGAGGAGAGAACTAATAACAGTTATTGTTATAACAGCCTATGAGTTACTCATAGGCTGTAGCTGATTGCAAATAAAACATGAATTTCAATAACAGCTGATAATTTCTTTTGAATATTTTCTTATTTAAAACAAAATAAATCAGCTATTTCGGAAAATCATTTTCAAAAATATTTTAGCTCACTGTTAAACAAAACAACAAACTGTAAGTAAGGCCTACTGTAACCGCACTGTGTTTTTTGTTTAATCTATCAACCAGTTATTTGTAACCATTTCACTTTGCTTTTGTGTTAACTTTTTAAAAAATGGCAGGTAATTTCAGACATTATTCATACTCCGAATTCGCTGACATGCATTTAATGTATGGAATGGGGCACTACTGTAATAGTACTGAAGCAAGACGTTTGTATTGAGAGAACTTTCCTAACCGAGTATGTCCAAGTTTAAGGTTTTTTGCCACTATTCATCAATGTCTGTCTGAGACAGGTTCTTTGATATCCAAAGAGCACATTTATGCAGGCAGAACCCGATCTACTTGAGTTGGAAGAACAAGTATAATGAAATTTATGAACATCAAGAGAAGAGCATGAGAGAATTTTTAGTGCAGTTTAATGTCAATCAATCTATTATTTGGAGGATACTAAAAGAGAAACAATTACATCCATACCATTTCCAGAAAGTTCATACTCAATTGCCACGAGACTGTATTCCCCGTGCTGGTATTTGCCGATGGTTTTTAGTAAAACTTGTTAACCCAAAATTATTAACAACTGTTTTATTTACCGACGAGGCACAATTTACAAGAACAGCTATCGTTAACGTCCACAACCAACATATTTGGGCAGATGAGAATCCTCATGCCATCAATCCTAATCGTCCACAACATCAGTTTTTAGTAAACATTTGGGCAGGAATCATAGGAGATCATCTTCTTCTGTTCGAGCTTCCTCCCAGGCTTAATGGCATAATCTATATGGCATAATCTTAATGGCATAATTTCTGAGAGAGGAGCTATTTATCTTACTTGAAGATGTACCTCTTCAGTTGCGCCAAAACATTTGGCTCATGCATGATGAAGCTCCAGCACACTTCAGTGTTGCTGTTCGTGAACACCTGAATCACAGCTTTCCAAATCAATGGATAGGCCGAGGTGGGCCAGTACCATGTACCAGTACCAGATCACCAGGCTCAAATCCTTTGGATTTTTATCATTGGGGACACTTGAAAACCTTAGTATACAATACTCCGATTGATACCATTGAAGAACTCAGATTAAGGATTTCGAACAGAATAGAAATGATAGAGCAGACTCCTGGAATATTTGAACAGGTCCGACAATCGATGAGAAGACGTCTGAACATATGCATTAAAAACAAGGGAGGTCACATTGAACATCATCTCTAATCTTTTGGTATGAGTTTAATGTCATTTAAATATGTTACTTTTCATATGAAAATACAACTTTTCATAAGAAACCGAATATTTTATTTGCAATCAGCAACAACCTATGAGTAATTAGTTCTCTCCTCATAAAACAGCAAATTTGTGTGGTGTAATGTACTACATAAGAATACATTATATTCAACTTTTTTTCAGAATTGAATTCTCTACAATTTTTATTGTGAAAAATTTCTTGTTTACTGGTCATTAAAGAAAGTTATTGGGCATCAAACGTAGAAGTTTGTGTTCTTCCACTTAGATTTTTTGCATATTTCAACTTTTTTCTCAAAAACTACCCACACTACAGCTTCCAGACTAGTTTTATTCAATTTTTCAGATATTTTTTCATAAAAAAAGTAAATTCGTATGGCTTTTGTTGGTGGGGAGTCCCTTGTGGGAAGGTCCCACCGCCTGAATATACAATTCAAGCCGTCAATGGGCCTTACGACTGTCATACTTCAGCCGGGACCGACAGTTTAACGTGCCTATCCGATAACACGGAAGTGATCTTGTTAAAAAACTTTTGGTATTGAGAGGGTTTGATCCCGGGATCTCTGTGCTGCTACGCAAGCACTCTATCCACTAGACCACAGATCACTCCCGGATTTCACAGATCACAGATTATTTCATATGAATCCAGTGTAAGTTTTTCCAAAACTAGACCCCAAACAATTCAGCATCGGTGTATTTCACCTGAGGAACTGAATTACGGGCGAAAACTTCCACTCTGTATAGCTCGCTAATGAAGTGTTCATGGATGTTTATAAGTACTTTTCTTCTAATTTTTACCTCTACTATCACGTATTAAATTATCTTACCATAATAATTATGAATCACCCTGTATATTCTTCATTTGTTTTCAGCATCAACAGCATCAGCAGCAAAGATGAACTTAAATAGTAAATACAGAGCACAGGGTGTAAAATCTTGTGCAATTTGTCATCACATTACCTTCAAAAAAGATGAGAGAGACATTGTATCCCCACTCAAACGCTCAAAACCCCATGTTTATAGATAATTAGAGAGCACACTGAACGTTTCGAAGGTGATGTGGAATGGTTTATTGTTCTAAATGTGTTATTGTACAAAATAAAAGTTTTAGAATCTGAGGAAAGCGAGGCTGGTTCATCTTTAGTGAATTTGCATAGATACTAGGGATGGGTATCGAAAGACAAAACATCGATGTTTTTTTCATCCTAACATCGATAAGTGAAAAACATCGAACAGTAAACATAGATGTTTTTGAACATCGATGTTTTTAAACATCATTTATTGCCCTACGTTTTTATGGATGATACATAAAAAAGGGGGTGTGCTTGCAATTTATATTGCAGTTCTGATTTTTTAATATATTATTTGGGTACATAAGAGGAGTCCAGAACCAATTTCTTCATGCAACATTTCCTTGTGCTAGATACACGATAGCCCAAAAATCTCGTATTTTTGGCTCATTTTCCAGTTTTCAGCTATTTCTGCCAAATCTCTCCCAGATTATAAAATTCTGAAAAAATGAGATCACTCGGAACTCTCTATCTCCAATGAGTACTTAGTTATTATTTTTCAAAAATGATTGAGATTTGAAGAAAAAATCAATTTTGATGAATTTTAGTTTTTGATCAACAATATCTTCCAATTGTTGCAATTTAGATGTATATTTCAAAATCCCTCTAGGCGTATTTTTGTGCTATACAATCTGAGATCAGGTAGAGCGCTCTATGTCATATAGATTTCCAGGTACACCTGACAACAATGCTCCTTGTATTGTGAAAAAACACCTAATTTTCAGCTTCAACCATCATCACCATCTACTTTGTCTTCACATTGATATTTCGCACAATGACATAAGTTCATGGGTAAGAATCACTCGTTAGATGCACTTCATTTCAGTATTTCCTAGTAGAGGCACGTTTAAGGACACCTCAAAAATCAAAATTTCAAACACTTATAATTTACTTTTAACACAATGCTCAGATTTCATCGTACTACACTTCATTCTTCTCGGCTCGCCGAGGCGGTTCAAAATCATGCATCAACAGTCAAATTCGGTCAAAAAATAGAAAATTTATTGTTTAGTGTAGGCACTTAAGCTCATATTCAATAAATGAGAAATGGCCAATTTCTATATTCAAAGCTATGTATCTCGGTAACCCCTTATTAGAAATTATTACATGATCTTGAAATATGTACAATAGAATTCTCTATTTTATCTGCTGTAAGCAATTCATGGAAAAATATGTTCCTGAAGTGAGATTTGATTGTTGAAAAAAATCCGAAAATTGTAGATATTTTTCTCATATTAACGGTTTTGGCAGTTCTATGATAGCAAAAAGTGATTAAAGATGGATTTTAGGCAACTGAGCTCGTAGAGGATGAATATTTATCTACAATCGTGAGTTTCTATGATTTATCGTCAGACTCGTTTTAGAAACTTTTGATCAACAGTAAAATTACAAAAAAAATGTAAAAACTGAAATCGCCATTTTAAAAATCTTAGCTTCCAAATTGTTTTGGAATCTAAAGTATTATTTATTGAAGTGGGTAGAGGGGGAAAATTTTTACATTCTCACTAGATTTGGAAATTTTGTCAGAAGTATTTCACAAGACATGCAACTTTGAATATAGAAATTGGTAATTTTTTGTGTATTGGAATATGGGCTTAAGTACACTCAACAATAAATTTCCCATTTTTCGACCAAATTTGACTTATTATGCATGATTTTGAACCGTCGTGACGAGCCGAGAAGGATGAAGTCTGATGAAATCTGAGCATTGTGTCAAAAGTTATGTGTTTGAAATTTTTATCCTTGAGGTGTCCTTAAGCGCGCCTCTCCACTAGGAAATACTGAAATGAAGTGTATCTTACGGGTGATTCTCATAAAACATAATCTCAAGAACTTATGTCGTTGTGCGAAATACCAATGTGAGGACAATGTAGTTGGTGATGATGCTTGAAGCTGAAAACTACGTGTTTTTCACAATACAAGGAGCATTGTTGTCAGGTGTATCTGGAATATGAGATAGAGCGCTCTACCTGATCTCAGATTGTAGAGCAAAAAAAGAGCTTCTAAAAGGACTACAATTTTATCTGGAGCTATTGTTCCAATATTCTAACAGTTACTAACTGGAATAACAGCAACTTTGGATTTGTGGTATTCAAGTAACAGTCTTTCGAATAATTGAAGTCAGGTTGTGACTAGGAAGATACATCAACTCTAGTTCACAAGATTTGTCATTTTCATGGTCTAGTCTGAAACCTCTCGGGATATCCTTGAGGATTCGGTCTTGAAATTTCACCCAAAGCTAATTTTAGCAATCATTGATACTCATATCGTATTCATTCAATTAATGATAGATTTTTTAGGAAATGGAAATGGATTAAGTTTTATATATTGATATCTGCACTCCTTACAATACGAGGACCTCTTTTCCAGAGCTAGATTAGTTAGTGTTAAACACATGTTGAGTAAATAATTTTAGTAAGAAAAAACTCTTTCTTCCTAAGAAACGAAGAATCCGACCTCTTATTCAATTCTAAATAACTAACTATCTAACCTTGACACAGATCACAGAAGTAATGTAAATCTTCAAGAGTATCCAACAGTCTCACATAAAAATACAGAGAGCCTGATTGAAAAATAAGAATAGCAATCTGCAGGAAATCAAAACTTATGCGAGATCTTTCACAAGAGTGATCTATATTCACGAAAAACACTTAACAGAATACTACACTAAATATGATAAAAGATAATTATTATAATTCTCTTACTATTGCTTATTGCTCTCAAGATAATCCTCTTCAAACAAAAATATAAAAAAAACTTGTATCAAATTAAAAAATTAGAATTGTTTTTACTTTTTAGTTGGGAAAAACATTGGATGACCGATGTGTAGGTAAAACCATCGATAAGTGAAAAACATCGAACAGTAAACATCGATGTTTGATGTTGAAACATCAATGTATCGATACCCATCCCTAATAGATACTCGGCCATAGGCATGAATTTCTTGGAGGACTATGACCAATTGAATGAACATTAATTTCTTGTTAGCAGTTAAGTTTTGATAAGCAGTTGAGTTCGTTTGATAACTTTGTTTGATTTGGTAGTGGGTGGGTCTTGAAGAAGATTGACTAGCTTGATGTAAACGTGATTAGATATAATCCAATATACACAAGCAGTTTTATCCAAACACCACAGTTTATCAAAAATAAGACATGATGTGTTATCAACATCAAAAATCTTTCTGATAATAAGTGTTCTTTATGGAGTGTTTCAGCCTATTTTCACCAGAAATCGAACAATTCGAGATTAGATTTGTGAAATATTTGAGCAAATTTGCTCACAGGCTGAACACTCGCAGAGTTAATCTCCCCATCACTAATCGTGACATGAAAAAACTTGAAATTCTAAATACAGATATTGCAATTCATGTTAGCGCATACGACAACAAACAGTTTTTCCCCTATTGTACAGGCATATTCTGCACACGTGAATACCAAATTAATCTTTTAATGTTGAAAGGTGATGCAGGAAAAACACATTTTTGTTTAATTAACACCGCAAACAGGAAAAATGGTTTGTCACGACTTCTTTCTCACCTTTGGAAATATGGTCACCAATTACCTGTTTGAAATTTCTGTTTTCATAGATTCACATCGATTAAATTAGATAACAGGGAAGGGAAAGCAAATTAGATGAGACATTAAGAGCTTTGTTCAAAGTTCAGGTGTCAGAAAAATTCATACCAAAAACGGGGTGGCTCAATCAAATTTAAAAAACTTGGTGCGACTTAAAAGAAATAGTATATCATCTACGTGGATTTGGAAACATTTGTGGTGAATATGGATAGTACTGAATCAGCTTCTGAGGAAGTACCTATATTTCCTAGTTACACTAAGAAAACATCACCTCATATTCTGTGCAGGTATTGTTTTGTGGTTATTGATGTGGATGGGGATATCGTCTATGACCCAGTGCTCTATAGATCGAGTAATATAAATGGAAAGATCATGGAGAAATTTCTCAAGGAAATAATAAAACTGTGGGATATATTGAGTGCAGATACAAAATGTGAAATCTCGATGGAACATTTAAGTGATTGTCAGCAGCATGAATTTCAAAACTCTGTCAAGTGCGGCCTTTGCAATGGAGTTTTTACTGAAACAGACACAAAGGTATGCCATCATGCAAATGAGAATGGAAAGTTTTTGTGTGCTGCCCATGTCTCGTGTAATTTAAATACTCGAACTGACGACATGATTAGCTGTTACTTCCATAATTTTAGCGGATTTAATAGCAATTTCATTCTAAAAGCTCTTGGAAAATTAAAAAAAAAAATTCCTGAATCACCACCACTTTTGAAAGATTTTTGACATTGACAGAGGGGAAAATTAGGTTTTAAGATTCTTATAAATTTATGAATGAATTCTTGGAAGTGCTAACTTGGTAGATAGTAAAGATATGGAATCAAAGTTCAAACGTCTGTTTTCAGTATTTAACAATCCTGAGCTTGAACATAAGCATCTCCTGCTACAAAGAGGTATATATCCTTATTTGTACATATCTTGTCCTGAAAAATTCGCAGAGACTTCTCTCTCACCAATAAAATCTTTTTATAATGACCTAAATGGTACACCCCTTTCTCCCAAGAATATGAGCATGCACAAAGAGTTTTCTCAACATTCAAGTTGAAATCTCTTAGCGAATATCATGATTTCTATCGGTGCCTAGACGTCATGCTATTAGTTGAAGTTTTCGAAGAAATGAGGTCAACGCTTTTCAGTTCATACGGCCTTGATGTGAATCATTTTCTTTCACTCACTCATTCCACTTGGAATTGTATGTTAAAGTACACCAAGGTTGAGCTCGAGTTGATCAGCGATCCCGATATTGATCTAATGTTTGAGTCGGAAATGCATGGCGGTGTTTCGTTTATTGGTAAGTATTATTGCAAAGCCAATAACAAATACATCCCTGACACATTTGACCCCACAAAACCAAGTAACTATTCATGGTATATTGATGCTAACAGTCTTTATTCCCATTCTATGAATCAATTCTTACCATACAGAAATTCCAAATTCCTCTCAGAGGAAGAAAACCGAGCGCTTGACTTTAAAACTTTGGAGAGTGTTTCTGAAACTGGTTATGTTATTGAACGTGATCTCAAGAACCCCAAGGAGTTGCATGATATGCACTCAAATTTCTTCCTTGCCCCACTTCACCAAATCCCACCTAGCAAATTGTTCTACAAGTATCAAACCAATGAACACAGTCAAACTCTGAAAAAAAACTCATGAACAAGCTTTTTGATCGAGACAGGTACATTGTTCATTACCTGAATTTGAAGCTGTGCCTTCTACTTAGTTCACAATTAACAAAGGTACTTCGCATCATGAGCTTCTCTTAATTGCCTTGGTTGAGGAACTACATTGAGTTTAATACCTATAATAGGCAAGCGACTAAACATAAATTTGAAATCTCTTCTTTCAAATCTATGTAGAATTTTATATACAAAACCCTAGCATTTTTTCTTATTTACCGCGTTAAAGCCTGATGTCCTTTTGAAAGGACACAGTTTTAGGGATTCTCTGGATGAGTAGGGAATTTTATGTTGGTGAATGTTGGACAATCTGGCATTGTGTTGGTGTTCGAGCTTCATTTCAAATCATTGTTGAGTGATAAAATATTTCTAAAAGGGTACTGAGATTTTCATATTTCTTTTTATTGACATTGTTGAGTAGATTGGCGGTCAATATCACGTGCATTGGAGCAAGAATAATCATGGATTCTCCAGGAAAAAAATACTTAAATCTCAACTAATCTGTAAGTACTAGAAAGTGTATATACTTTGTATTTTTCATCAAATATCCTAAGTTTAATATTGATACTAATTTATGGAAGTAAGAACAATATTCAATAACAGCTGTTGTGTTCGAATCTTGACCTTGCAAAAAGCCATGTCCTTTTAAAAGTACAGTGGGGTCCAATGCCAAAATGTATAATATTTTCATTGTCCTTTTAAAAGGATATTGGGTTGATATGACTATAAAATTCAATGATCCATCTCTGAATAATTTACATGATTTTTTTCAACTTCTACTTAGTTCATTTTTTTTGTAGGGTTGAGATTAATTTCTAAATAAAACACAACAATTTCATAAGAGAAAAACTTGTTTTATCAAAATTCTAGGCCTTGTTTAACAGATATCTTTTCAGAATAACCATAAAGTTTTGACAGTTCTATACTACTATAAAATTATAAAATTATCCATCCATTTCTCCCGATAGAGCACTAATTTATTGATGTTGTATTATTAATTATATAATATATATTAATAAGATATATCAACATTCAATCAAGGCTACTTATTTGTTCATTTTATTCATTTCTCACTTGTGAATACAATGACCAAAGTGAAAGAAAAAACTAGCCCCAGCATGTACTATTGATGATTTATACTAGTTAAATTACTTCATTCTGTGTCTACATTTGTATTGTTCTGTTAATATTTTCCAATGAAAATACTTGAAAATCATTTCAGCATTTCGAATCTTTATCAAATATTTCAACATGAAATTTTGTTGCAGTGAATACCGAAAAGGATATTCTCAATATGATGACTCAGCTTGACGATTCTGACCTTGAAATGTCAGATGAAGATGAAATTGAGCTTGACATCATGAATGAAATTCGAAATGAACTGGGAAACTTCAGTGATGACTCATATTGTGACCCAGACTATATCCCTGGAATTCCAAGAAGTTGCAAAAAAAAATTCAAAAAAAAAGTTGCAAAAAGAAATTGCTATTCTATTTTTCATAGCAAGTAATAACAGTAATGATAGTGAGAAACATAAGGACAGGATTGAATGAAAGAACTAGAAATTGTCATAATCACAGATTTATCAAAAACGAGATACCGGTTTCGGCTGTTACACCATTATCGATCTCTTTTGAACTGAGACTACAAGAGCAGAGTATCAGAATTTATACAGATGCTATACATTTATTACTATTTTTCTTTGGTACAATTTTGCTATCTCTCCTCTCAACTATTGAAGGCCCAGTGTACTTCTAAAAGGACAGCCAGAACTCCATTATGGAAATGGAAAAAAATTTTTTGAATGTATATTATGCATCTATATAGAGTTATAAATGACTGGAAGTGAAAAAAATGTTATTTAAAATTATAAAATTTCTCTGGGTTTTACTTGAGTAGAAAATTTTGTCTTTCTAGAAGTACGTTGGGTTTTAATTACATAAAGTGTTGAATCAAACTTGGGTTTTACCAGAGTACAAAATATTGTCCTTTCAAAAGTACAATTGGCCTTAGGAGGGTAGAGGGTTACAATTTTCACATCCTGACTAGATTTGGAAATTTTTTTCACAAGACAAAGTATTTCACAAGACATGCAGCTTTGAACATAGGAATTGGCCATTTTTTGGGTATTGGAATATGGGCTTAAGTACACTCAACAATAAATTTTTCATTTTGCGACCAAATTCGACTTTTGATGCATGATTTTGGACCGCCTTGACGAGCCGAGAAGAATGAAGTGTAGTACGATGAAATCTGAGCATTATGTCACAAGTTATGAGTGTTTGAAATTTTGATCCTTGAGGTGTCCTTAAGTGTGCCTCTCCACTAGGAAATACTTGAATGAAGTGCTTCTAACAGGTGATTCTTATAGAACTTGTAGAACTCATGTCATTGTGCGAAATATCAATGTGAGGACAATGTAGTTGGTGATGAAGATTGAAGCTGAAAATTAGGTGTTTTTCACAATGCAAGGAGCATTGTTGTCAGGTGTATCTGGAAATGTATATGAGATGTATATATGAATGCTCTACCTAATCTTAGATTGTAGAGCATAAAAACACACCTAGAGGGATTATGAATTATATATCTAGAAGGTAACAATCGAAATATATTGTTGATCAAAAATTAAAATTCATCAAAATTGATTTTTTATTCGAATTTCACTCATTTTTGAAAAATCATAACTCAGTACTCATTAAAGATAGAGAGTTCCAGAAGATATCATTTAATTCAAAATTCTATAATCTAGAAAAAGGCAATCACAGATTTTTCTGTC
This sequence comes from Nilaparvata lugens, assembly GCF_014356525.2. Taxonomy (NCBI): domain Eukaryota; kingdom Metazoa; phylum Arthropoda; class Insecta; order Hemiptera; family Delphacidae; genus Nilaparvata; species Nilaparvata lugens. The sequence continues at coordinate 37,489,038 of NC_052518.1, read as the reverse complement.
CGATAACAAGATTTGGCAGAAATAGCTGAAAACTGGAAAATGAGCCGGAAATAAAAGGTTTTTGGGCTAACCTGTATCTAGCACAAGGAAATTCTGCATGAAGAAATAATTTCGTTCTAGACTTTTCTTATGTACCCAAATAGTATATTAAAGAATCAGAACTACAATATGAATTGCATGCACCAATGTATATAGTGACTGGACTTTCAGTGATATGCCTGATTTATAACTAATGTGTGTATATTTGGATATGCTAGCTCATTCTAATCATATATTATGCTCTTGTTATGATTGGGGAAACACTCTAAGCATAATGCCCGCAGGCTTGTACAGCAAAAATTCTATTTGAATTTGAAGTGTCAGATTCATATAGAGTTTACTAAGCTAGAGTTTGCAAGCTATGGACAAATTAGCATATCTAATAGAGGGATAGGCCGGTGATCCACTTAAATCTGACAGTAGTAGAGAGACATATAGTAAGATGATTAAGTTTAATCTGACAGTAAGATGAGATTTTCGTTTCACATGAATCTGGTAGTAGTAGAGACACACATAGTATGATGATTCAGTTGAATCTGACAATAAGATGGGATTTTCGTTCCAATCAAATCTGGCAGTAGTAGACTCATTGAAATAGACCGTGACTCGCTCTCTCTCTCTCTCTCTCTCTCTCTCCCTCTCTCTCTCTCACTCTCTCTCTCTCTCAATTCTTCTCTCTCTTTCTCTCTTCCTTTTTCTTTTCTTTCTTTTCCCTTCTTCCCGTTCTTCTACCGGAATAATCTATGGATTTGGACTGAAAATTCTCAACTGTATTCACTTTTCTCTTCTTCCTTTGGCATAAACCCTTTACGTACTTAAATTCGAAAGGAGTTCAAGTTTTTTTTTTTTTATTTTCATTATATTTATATATAATTATGAATAATTATAATATAATAAAAAATTAATTCAATTATTATCTTTATATATTTTTTCTTGTTAATTTGTTTTCTAAGTTATTGTTTTCTTTTACATTAGTTCATTGTTTATGATGTTGTTTTAGTTGTAACTTAGAATTGTATGGAGGGTTAAGTGTAAGAGAGGGCCGGCTGCGCCCTAACTTCGCCCTCCTAGGTTTTTAATAAAGGCAGCGATTCAATTCAATTTAATTGAATAACATACAATTGCAATACAGTTCTGATGTGAAAAATCTAGGACTTACAATGACAAGGACTCTTGACTGGACCAGCCACGTGACTCAGACTTGTAACAGGGTCATTGAGGGGATCATGACATTGGAGAGGATCTCTGACTTCATTCCCTCTTCAATGAAGGTAATGTTGGTCAAGACTCTGATCTTCCCGATCTTCAACTACTGTGACATTGTGACTCTTGACATGACAGTTCAACTTCTGCAGAGGATGCAGCATGCACATAATTACTGTGTTCACTTTATCTTCAACCTGAGACGTGACGACCATGTAACTGAAAACCTTAATAGACTTGAACTTATGGAACTGCTTGAGAGTAGATCACATCATGCTTTGTGCTTCCTCTATAAGATATTGGAAACTAAAACCCGCAAGTATCTGGCAGTGGAGTACCATTACTTGGGTGATTTTGGTCATGGAGGAACGCGGCATGGATCTCATCTGCTGGCTGTCCCAACACATAGGACTGTTATGTACAACAAGTCGTTCCTTGTGACAGCCTGTAGTTTGTGAAATTCTCTGCCTGCTGAGCTGAGGCTTGTTGAGGGACATCGTCTTGCGGTGGATCAGAGGTGATGGACTCGGCTGGAATGTTCACTGAATCTTAATGTGTGTCTTGGTGTGTGTGTGTATGTGTGTGTGTGTGTGTGTGTGTGTGTGTGTGTGTGTGGTGTGTGTGTGTGTGTGTGTGTTTTTCTACTTTCACAGGAATTTCAGGAAATTAATTATGAAGAACTTACTCGTTTACTCAGTGAAGAGGATTGGTCTACTGTGTACAGAGCTGGAAACGCTGATCAGGCTTACAATTGTTTTTGTAATATTTTGAATTTGTACATTCAGTCAACTACATCCACTAAGCTCAGGCAAAATAACCATAGACCGAGATTGTTAAAACCTTGGATGAGCAGTGGACTTTGTGAAGCGATTGTATCAAGAGACAAGTTATACAAAAGATCTATGAATGAGCCTGACAATTGTAGGTTGAAGCTCGAATTTGTAACTTTGAGAAACAAAATAAAAAAGTGGATCAAGAAATCAAAAGAAAGATACTACTATGGTCGATTTCAGATGGTTAGAGGAAATTCCAAAAAAACAGTGGAAATTGATTAATGAATTGATTGGAAGAGGTACAAAGAAAAGCAAATTCAATTTGATTACTGAAAATGGGATTGTTAGTGAAGATTCAAAAGTGGCTGATATGTTTAATGAATATTTTGTTCCCACACCCAAGTCAGCTGTTCCTCCTCCTTTCCCTTCAATAGCTTTACATGACTATCACAATTCTTTTAGAGAGCCACGTTGTGAGAGATCCTTTTTCCTGCATCCAATTTCTCCTTTTGATATAGAGGAAGTGATTTCATCCTTGAAAAAATCCAAGGCCCCAGGAATTGATGGAAATCCCTCTGTCCTAGTTAAATGGATGAGCTTTTTCATTAGTCCAGTGTTAGCTTTTGTTTTCAACTTGAGCATTTCTGAGGGCGCTTTTCCTAGCAGACTCAAAATTGCAAAAGTGATTCCAATTCCCAAAAAAGGTAACCGAAAATTGGTGGAGAACTATAGATCAATTTCACTTCTTTCTGTGTTTTCAATTATTTTTGAGAAGCTGATTAAAATTCGTCTATTGAACTTTCTAAATTCATCCAATTTTTTCTCTAGTAGTCAATATGGCTTTAGGGAGGGCTTGGGAACTGAGTTGGCTCTGAGGAAATTTGTCTCAGATATATGTTCAAATATCAATAATAAAGAGATTAGGAGAGTATCAGGTTTGTTTCTGGACATTCGAAAAGCCTTTGATACTGTGGACCATTCTACACTTGTCAGGAAGTTGGAGGCATCTGGAGTTCGTGGTCTGCCACTAGCTTGGTTCCGTTCATATCTTACTGGGCGTTCCCAGGCTGTAAGCATTGGCTTGAGTTCCAGCCCGCTTCTGATGATCGACTGTGGAGTTCCACAAGGCTCTGTGTTGGGACCAATTTTATTCTTGGTTTACATCAACGACCTGTATCTGGGCCCCTTCAGAGGAAGTTTTACAGTGTTTGCTGATGACACGGCACTTTCTTATGGTGCATGTTCTGATGAGGATTTGTATGATCAGATGTCGAACGACCTGCACTTGATTTCCATGTGGCTCGGATACAATAAATTGAGCCTGAATCTTGATGAAACCATTTATTTGAATTTTGGAATAGCCTCTTCTTTCTTGCTAACACAACCTTTAAAGCTCCATCATGTGGGATGTACCAGTCGTGACTGTGACTGTGGTATCATCAATTAGTCAAAAAGTGTAAAGTATCTTGGCATTACTGTTGATGACAATTTGATGTGGAAAGGACAGATAGATGGCATGAAGAAGTACCTGCGTTGCTTACTGCATAGAATTTTCAGTTTGAAAAATATGTGTCCAACATTTGTTTTGAGAGATATTTACTTTGCTCTTGCTCAATCTCGCCTTTCTTATGGGCTGGTCTTTTGGGGAAGTACTTATATAACTCACTTAAGGCCAGTAATGTCTCTGCAGGAGTCTCTAGTTAGAGCAATTGCTGATCAAGAGAATTTTGATTTTCTATTGTCATGCCAGGTTATGAAAATCATGCCTCTGAGGCACCTGTACGTCTTCAAGGTCCTGTCTGAATTCTATTGGTCTAGTGGAAATCAAGGGGCAACTTTGGGACATGAAACTGGAATAATGAGAACAAGGTTCACTGATAGGTTCCCAAACCCTAGACCCAATAGCACTTTCTTTCAAAAATCTTTTTGTTTTTTGCAAGGCAGGTTTTTCAATCATGTGCCACAGGATATAGTTTATGCTGATTATCCTCTTCCTGTTTTCAAGAGAAAAATACAAAAGGTAATTTTTGCTCTCAATATCGATGTCATTGAAAGCTGGTATCATGTTCAGAGATAAGATTATTCATTTATGTGAAAAACCCTTGATGAAATGTTTTAAAATTAGCATGTAAGTCATATTGAGTTATCATGCCGTTTATTATGTATTCAGTGAGGTTCCCTGCTAATGTTCTATTGTTGTAGAAATTCAATAGGTCCAATCATTTCGAATATCCTCAAATTTTTCAATTTTTAATTGCATAGCTCCATCTCATTTTATACTTTTTTGTAGTCTATACAGTATATTTACAAAATGTTTCATCTTAGCCTAGTATAATTAGTTATGCTCTTGTTTCATATATTATTTGCTTCTTATTTTTGTCAATATCCTAATATTCATTATATTGTTGTTGATATGATACTCCTGTGCGCGGATGGAAAATTTATTTTCTTTGCGCTCAGTAAATTTGCCATAATTATTATGATTTAGTTTTCAACTTTTATTTTATTATTGTTTTATTTAAATCAATATTGTGTTTCCAACAGTATGTCTGTATTTGTTTTTATGGCAAATAAAGTCTATTCTATTCTATTCTACTTCTATCGAAATGATCTATGGATTTTGTACTGTAGTTTCTTCTGTTTTTACTTTTCGCTTTCATCTTTTTTCAATTGTATTCTTTTCACTGATTCAAATTAGAAAGAAATTTTGTTCTTTTTTCTTTCTTTCATTCGCTATTTGGAAGTTTTCTATTATTTTGTAAAATTAGTTTTTTTTATCTTATAATCTTTGTTGTACAGTGTTTTAGTTTTACTTAGAATTGTATTGGAGGGTCAAGTGTAAGAGAGACCCGGCTGCACCTAAACTTTGCCCTCCTAGGGTTTTAATAAAGGCAGCTAATCAATCAATCAATCTCTCTGCTATAAATGAAATAGAGCGTGACTGCTTCTTCTTCTTCCTCTTATTCATATATAGAGAGTGATTGATTGATTGATTGACTGAGTATTGATTGATTGATTGATTGATTAATGAAGTGAGAGAGAGTGAGAGAGAAAGAGAGTGTGAGGGAGCTTCTTCTTCTGAGGGGATGGGAGGTACAGCAGTAGCGGGGGCAGTGGGGGGTACACACACCATGGCTACAGGAGGAGTGGAGGGGGAGATATCTCGAGAAAAAAAGCGTTGGTTTCGGTAGTATTGGACTACTTGTTAAAATTCAATACAGAAGCTCAGCTAGTGTCTTGGAAGGATTTAAAAATTATGTCTATGATATGCTTAGAATATGTGTTTTTCAATTTTCTTCTATAATGGATTTTCGAAATATCAACAGAAACTCTACAGGAGAAGAGTTTAGTATTGAACACAATTTAAAATACTACTTTACTTCATCTGGCTCCACAGTCTTGGGTAGACCTTGGCCTCCTCTACATGACGCCTCCATACATCCCGCTCTTGTGCTCCCTGCCGCCAGTTTGCCACACATAGCACACGGAGATCTTCTACCACATCGCTGATCCATCTTCTTCTTGGCCTTCCTCTTTTTCGGGTGCCCATCATCCTTCCATCAAGCAGCTTTTGTGGTACTCTTTCATCACTCATTCTTACCACGTGACCCAGTCGTCCTATTATTTTTGCTTTGATACACCTTATGATATTTCTTCCGTTAATTGATTCATCAATCTCATTGTTAAATCCGGCTCTCTAGTTTCCTCCAACGCAGACCGGTCCCCATATCCTCCTGTACATCTTTCTCTCAATAGACCTCAACGCTCTTTCATATTCATTCGAAATGGTCCACGTTTCAGCTCCGTAAATTACAATCGACCACATCATTTTTTTGTACATTTTTACCTTGGTTTGCCTAGAAATCAGCCTGCTTTTGAAAATTTTCTGATTAGTATAATATGTCCAATTGCCCTTTATAATTCGGGTGGAGATTCCATGACTAGTTCTATTATCAGCTGTCAGTGTTACTCGCAAATATTTAAACTCGCTTCCACTTTCCACAATTTCAAATATTGTATCCTATTAAAATGTTTCATCATTTTTAGTTGGCTTAATCATTAATTAATTATTGTTGTTGATGTTGCAGAGAAATGGGTTTGGAACCGATGTAGCACCAATAACTACAACCATTGTAACTGCCATGCTGGATATGTATCATTGTCTACTGAAGACATTGCTTCCAACGCCTGCCAAGCCTCATTACCTGTTCAACATAAGTGACATGTCTCTAGTCATCAGTGGGCATCTTCTTATCAAGAAAGATTCCGTTGACACGAAGAAGTTTTTTATTAAGTAATCATCTGTATTCACATATATAATATAATCAATCCATGGCATTACATTATCTGTATTACATGATGTGAAGCATACTCAACCTTGCACTAAAGCATCTTGACTAATAATAGCTATCAATATGCTAATATTTGAGTCGATCGGTTATACAGGTTACCTCTTGTACTAATTTTAGAATCTCTCACAACCTTTTCCAGAGCCAGGTTGAATAGGAGGCACAAGAGGGTATCACCCTGCCTTATACTATTTTTTACTTCAGAAGGCTCTAACAGATTGTTTTCTATTTTGACACAGAATATGACCTCCTTCATTGTCGTGTGGACCTGTCTCACCAGCTTTTTTGAAATGTTCATTTACAAAATCTGCTGATCTCATGAGAAATATTTTACCACAAGAAAAATGTTGCTAAAAAAACTAAATCTAATGCTCTTAAAAAATATAAACTAATATTTTCCGCCAGAGGCTCTATCTGCCTGGAGGTGTTGGTGGAAGAGGCCTCTTGAATCTGGAAACTATGTGTCGTCAACAGGAGGATAGACTGCCGAAGTACTTCCAGAGTGCAGATAGCGGTCAGCTTAAGGCCATATTGTCTGGTAGACGAGGAGTAACTGGCACAAGGAGTCCAACAGCTCACTGCCAGCTCAATAGAAGAAAGAATAGAAGCGTGGAATCAGAAAGTGCAGCATGGAAGATTTGCTGCAGTACTTTTATTCGGAGTGTGTTGATAGGAAGGAATCGATTGCATTGTTGCAGACTAGTGGCATATTTGGTGAGGCTGAAGGTTTTGTGTTTGCCATTCAAGACGAGGTAATCAGCACTAGAGCTTACAAAATATACATAATGGGGCTGACATTTGATAGCAGCTAGCTGTCGTGTTTGCAGGAAGGCCATGGAATCTATTCAACATATCTGTGGTAGCTGTTCTGTACTAGCTGGTACAGAGTATTTTCAGTGACACAACAAGGTGGCCATAGTGCCATGAGAAATATTTGAACAACTTTCATTCAAATATTTCATAAATATCAGGCGTTGGAAAAAATAAGCTGAGGTGCCCTATTGTAAATGTAACCCAGAAATGATCTTGAATGGTGAAAAAAGAAGGATACTTTGAGACTTTTGTATGGCAACTGAAAGAGCAATGAAGGCTGCCAGTTTCAAATACATAGATTGTTGTTCGTACGAAATTTTGCCGTCCTTATGAATTCTAGCAGATTAAAACGGAACTTGATAAACATCTTCTGTTTGATGAAGTCTGTTCAATCTAGTAGAATTTATAAGGACGGCAAAAAATCATACGAACAAAAATCGATGTGTGTGTAGGTTGCCTTGCAGGCCAGACATCCTCTTGTTTGACGAGAAGAATATTCATTTTTTATTTATAAATACATAGAAGCACACAGTTTTCTCCCAAAAATTCCTTCCATAACTCTATAACCACAATGATTCATTGGAAATATCAATTTAAGATTACAAAGAAGCAAGGATATTGAAATGCTATTGGAGATGGAAATATTAAAAAAAGGAGATATATGTAGAATATTATAAAATCAATTACAAGATACAATACTACAATAAATTTGGATGGAATACGAGAGAAGAATCTTATTAAATGTATACATGGAGTAGATATCAAGTTACAGAAGGTGACTTGCATGCTCAGCTGTATTGGAAACACAATTATCATCCAGTAAAAACTAAATAATTAAGACAAGAATAATGCTTGTTGATGGTACATATTACTCCATAGTACCCTACAGAACCATAATTAGATAATGCTCTATACATGGGTGAATTCTGATGACTTAACGTAGGCCTATTGCAAATAGGTATGAATAATTTCAAACTTGAACGGCGAGGCACTACAGAAATGTACACATTCAGTTAGGAAAGCAAGAACATTGAACTGAATCCTGCCATTGAATATATTCAACAAGAACAAGCATACCAAATTCGCGTCTCAATTTCATTAATTACATATTGAACATAGAGACAGTAAAAGTAGAACTTTTTGAATATAGAGGCTTCCATAAAATATAATGATGTGACAGTACCCCTTGATGAGAATCTTGTGAGTAACCTCTGCCGAAAAAATAAAATACCAATCTCTGTCAGTTGAACTGGAAGACATGTAAAAATAGAGGAAAGTTGTAATAGTCCATAGTCCCTAGTGGTAACGCTTCTCCACTGAATTAAGCATCTGAAAGGTGATTCTCATAGAACTTATATCATTGTGTGAAATCTCAATGTGATGGTAATGGAGTTGGTGATGATGATTGAAGCTAGAAAATGTGTGTATGTTTTTTTCAAATACAAGGAGCATTGCTGTCAGGTGTACCTGGAAATCCATATGAGATAGAGCGCTCTACCTAATCTCAAATTGTAGAGCACAAAATTACACCCAGACAGATTTTGAATGGTAGCAATCTGAAGATGTGACCAAATACAAATATCAATAAAAATTGATTTTTTTCTTCAAATTTTACTTAGTTTTGAATAATTGTAACTCAGTTCTCGTTAAACATAAAGAGTCCAGAATGATCTCATTTTATAAGAAATTTGATAATCTAAACGAAAGGCAGAAGCGAATTTTTTTGACTCATCACAGAATTTGGCAGAAATGCTGGAAGCTAGAAAATTATCCAGAAATACGATGTTTTTGGGCCATTCTGTATATAGCACTAGGAGATTTTGCATAAAATAATTGATTTTAGTCTCCCCTTATGTATTCAAACAATATATTGAAAATTAAAGAAATATATAAAAAAATCAGAATCACAATATAGATTGTACCAATGTAGGCTATATAGGGACTGGACTGAATAGCGTGCTCACTAATGAAATATACTGTGATTCCGAGTGACCTGGCTGGCTCAGGTCTGGTGTTAAAGTGTTCAGGTAGTAAGTGATTGATTTCAGGGCCTCCAACATGACAAAATGACTGCTTGTAGACAGCCGGAACCACATTGGAGTGAACAGAGAAAAACATCTTGCCATAATAAAGCCACTATTATCACCGCTTCCTCATAATAATCTATTTCCACTTTCCTTGCTCCATTACCATAGGTAAGAAAAGTATTGCTTTCCAAAAAAATTGAGGTACCCTGATTTTATAAGCCCCATCAACTGACATGAGTAATTTCTAGGAAAATTGCAGGAGCTCCGTAATATTATTGAGAAAAATGGATTTTGTTGAATTTCTATCACGATTTTCTAAAAAATGACTTGATCAATTTTCTCAAATTCATACCCTGTATAGTTATTCATCTGTGAACTATTAACTGGTATGAATCTCCTTCCTGGGAAACTAACAGGGGGTCCACCCCATCCTTGAGAATGATGAAATGAAATGAAGTGAAATAAAATTCTTTATTAGGCGGAGTTATAACTCTTAAGGTCTCTGTACCACTCAGCCTTGACATTACAAATGCAATTGAATAAATAATACAGTGTAACTTAATATATAAATGAATAAGAATACATTGAATAATATCGCTCCAATATAAAAACATAGTTGGAACAAAACAGTCAATCTGCATTAAGACTAAAAAATCAATTATAATTCAAGAAACAATAGTGAAAGAAGGAATTATCAATATAAACATTTACAGAAACAGTGACAGTGAATGATCTCTCGAAAGTCGTCGTTCTCTGAATGGGAAAAGCTAATAGCAAGTTGCCATGCCTTGTTGCTCGTTAACCGATCTCAGGCAGGAATCTGAAGCTCTCAGACAGATAAGATGGAGAATTGATTCTGATTATTGAGTGCAGCAGAGTCAATATGTGCAAAGTACAAAGATCAGTCAATTTTAGGAGAAATAGCTGTACATAGAAAGGTGGAACATGATTAAATCATCTAGCATTGAAAATAAACAATAGTTATGTGTACGCTGCAATCAGTTAGAGAGCTCAACAATTATGTTGATCATGACAGTGTCGCAGTAACTGAAGCGAGGCAAGTAGGTATAACTTGGGACTTAAGACGGACTTTTTTGCTCGAAGTCCCCTCCCCCCTCTCGCCCCTCGTCCATCTCGCCTCCCCTTCCCCCCGCCCACATGGCGGGGGGGTGTTCTAAAAATAGATTTCCCCTTCCCCTTGCCCAGTGATGATGAGGGGGATGAAAAGAGAGAGATATATCTTTCTCTCTCTATCTTTCTAAAAATAGATTTCCCCTTCCCCTTGCCCAGTGGTGATGAGGGGGATGAAAAGAGAGAGATATATCTTTCTCTCTCTCTCTTTCTAAAAATAGATTTCCCCTTCCCCTTGCCCAGTGGTGATGAGGGGGATGAAAAGAGAGAAAGATATATCACTCTCTCAAATAGATTTCCCCTTCCCCTTGCCCAGTATAGATGAGGGGGATGGAGAAAGTGAGGGAAAAAATAATTTCCCTTTGAGGGGGGAAAAATTCCCTAATGCTATACTGACAGATTAAACTGAATCCTTCTCTCTACATCTATGCTGACAGATTGAAGTGATTTGAGAAATTCCCTATCACTCTACATCTATACTGTCATATTAAAGTGAATCCTTCTCTCTACATCTATACTGACAGATTAAAGTGAATTGAGAAATTCCCTATCACTCTACATCTATACTGTCATATTAAAGTGAATCCTTCTCTCACATCTAATGATATACTGTCAGATTAAAGTGAATCCAGAGAGAGGTCAATGATCTAAGTTCTTTTACATTTTTTATCTGCAATATCGTACAAGCATTTCCAAAGTTCATCGGAATTTTTAACAACAGATAATGCTGAATCATTTGTACAATCATAATGTAGATGGCCGCTATCTAGTATATCGAGCAATTCGAATATTTCAGATAAAATTGGAAAGTGTACATTTTCTGTTTTTGTTAATGGTAAATCAACATCTTGACATCCTGTTAAAAATTCAATATTCTTCGCAATTGAATTAAATTCGTTAAATGAAATTCATACCAATCAATACAGTTTTTTAACCTCACTTCCAACTCGTTGTCAGCAGTCAACCACTTTCTTGGATCCATGATAAGCGAATGAACAAAACTAAGTGTAGGCTGGCACTATTATAGAGTAATTAAGTGGTCTTTATTCATTAATTGCAGACAGACAACATGTACGTGCTTTATGCAGTCTCAATGCATGCATGCAATAAACACACTGAATCTCTTTTCCGTTGTAGAACAATCCAAAACGAGCAAAGTTTCTCTTCTGCAAATTTGTGTACATTGCAGCCATTTTCATACTTTGCATTCGATTGTTTTCACACATGAAATTATTTGTTTGATACATATTTTCAAACAACAAAGAATTATAATGTTGGGCAGAGAACAAAGCACAACATCCATCTGGTCTATTTTTATGAATGTTACACACACCATAACACCATGAACCAGTGAAAAAGCTTGAATCGGGTTTTGCAAAATCCTCTGGTATACATTGAACGTTAGTATGTAATCTTCTTAAAAACTTTGCTTTCTCAGTTCCTTTTATGAAAATTTTCTCATAACCTACAAGGTAATCACGTATTAATGAGTCAGTGTATTCTAAATCTCCATCCTCCCATTTTATTTTATGATAGTGACGTTCTAACCATGTTACATCGTTATACAATTTTGCACTCAATTCTGTCTTTGCAAATGGTGATTTGAAATGGAATACAATATAATTATTAAACTGATCAATTATGGCAAGTTCTTTCACAATAATTTGATTACAATCTTGTTTAAACCAGTGAAGATCAACTGTAGCAATTCTTGTACTCACTTGCTTGTCCACTTCTTTCTCTTCAGCGGGCTCGTCGAATCCTCCATCTTTCTCCCTCTCCTCCTCCTCCCTTTTCTGCTCCTCCTCCACCTGCAGCGGCTTCTGGATCGGTGTACCACACCTTGGTTCATAATAGAAACTATCAGAATCAAGATCACACTGGATACCAATAGACTGAGTTTGCGCTTTGTCCAAAATATCAGAACACAAAGAATAGGACATTTTAGATGTTACCTGTTCAAAGGTGAAACTGATAATGAACCAAATTTGTCAGAGTGCACACCTTATATAATATTGCAGCCGGTGCGCTCTATCAATAAAATTACTGAACTTCTTCCACCATGCTCGTCAGAGGTGTGTACTCCATCACACGATCGCTAATTAAAACACAATAGGCAGAAGTATTTGCAGGTACTGCACTATTAAATTCCATTTCAATACGAACATCTGTCGATGATTTCAAATGACTTGCTTGGTGCAAACAGTCCACAACAATCAGCGGTGTTGATTCACAAAACGTTTTAAAGTCAATTTCTGTTTCAAGTTCGCTATTGATTGAATGATTATAATACGAGGGCACAAAATCCAAAAACATCCGGTATAATACCTCCTTTTTTCCTAGCAGATTTTCATATGGATAATACTCGCTGTTCAAATATACTTTAACATTGTAAATACCGCAGCTATCAAAAATAGATATTGATTTTTTAATTTTATTCTTACAATCAGTTTGAAATGCAATTATAACGTATTTTGGACTATCAAAACTTGATGTGGTGCGAACTGCCCATGAATGGTTAAGTGAATTTTGCAAATTTGGTAATTCACAAATTTCCCAATGCCGGAAACCTAATTTCAGTGGAGTGTCAGCATCGAGCAGTCTCAAAAATTTCAGTCTTACGTGATCTTCTAAAGTTATGTAGGGCATTCTCCATTGCAGTTTTGTAATTTTCACACTAACGCTTGTTCCACTTGAGGACTCAACACAATTTAGGTCTGTCGGTGACCTCAATAAGACGAGTTCCTGTTTCAAATTTAAAATTATTCTTTGAAAATCTTCAAAAAACGGGAGGAATAATTTCAGCGGTACACAGAAAGTGAATTCATTATCTGTTAGCTCATATCCTGCTCTGTCAAAACCAGCCAAGTGATATGTGTTTTTATCGAGCGTATTCTTTACTAGTATAGCTTTAATTGTGGATGTTAATCCAATCAATCTTGATTTAGGAATTTGCTGACCTGCTAATTCATATTGTATTTTGTCAAAAAGGTTGCCGATTATGTTACTGCTTAATTTATAGTCTGCCGCAACTGGTGCATCAGCCGGGTCTGTTCCCGGTTTTGTACAGTTAACTGTTCCCTCAATAAATATAAATGATTTGCAAGGTAAAGAATAGACATCTAAAGAATTCATGCCAATACGTGCCTCGTCAGAGTTTTTTATTTCCTGTCCCGAATAAACTGTATGAGTGTGAAATTGGAATTTGGTTATATCATTATAAAACTGAAGGTCTGTCTCCACATCCAGAATTTCACTAATTGCAGCCGCTCCTCCTCCTAACATTCCGCCAATCAACTATAAAACCTAAATTTTCTAATATTCTCGCACTTTTAGCCGACAAAGCACGTTTTTTTTTAGGTGTTGATGCTCTCACATTCGTCTCTCTAATGACATTGCGTGTACACGTCTTATTTGAACGTGGATTGAAAACAAGATAACCCATTACGTTTACTTTTGTTTTTTATGTATGTGCAACCTAATTGTAATTGTATCTCCACGGAAATCAATAAATGATCCGTTCTGGTCTGTTACCTCTACATTAATAGTTTGAATTTGATGCGTATTCAAAGGTACATAAATAATCAGTGATGGTACTTCGTTTATTAAATAGCCGCTAGGAACCTTTGGTTAAAATTTGTAGATTATATGTTTTTGTTTTCTGTCAGAGTAACTACCACATGCTAAATTACACTCGAGTACAATACTACCAATGCTTGTTATGTTAACCAAATGCTGAGAATAATGCCATTTATTTGGTTCCAAAACAACATTATCAAAACCAAGATATCTTACCAATCGAATCAGTACGTGTCAAATCAATGGCTTTATCAGAATGAATTTCAATCTTCATAGTATTTACGTTTGCTCGTATAATAAGTTTATTCTTCTTCTTCTCATCAATATTCAATTTATTCTTTAAAGATTTTATAATATCCTCAACTTCATATGTACCCGTATCCAGCTCAATTAATCTATCGCCATATTTGAAGCTGGAATTTGTTCCTTTGTTAATGTTTGCAATACTACTGTAACTACAAAAATTAATCAATCCAATTTCCCATTCACAATTTTTATCCAATTCTATAATTTCTTGTTAATGTTTGTAGAGGTTACTTGTGTTAGATCTTAATGTAATAACAACCATCTTGTAATCTGTGTTCAGCACAAACACTTAATTACAACTGATTTGCAAGAAACAATAATGTAAGATGACCACAAAAATCGCTATTTAATGGTTGCATGTGCTCTACATTATAAAATATATTTACTCCAATTTCTTTTTTCCAATATTTGTCCAATTTGTATGGCAGTTGTAAATTTCCAATTGGATCAAAATACCAAACATTGGAACCGACTTTTTTATATGCAACCCAATGTGTACCATCCTCGCTTTCCCTCACTAAATTCACAATGGCATTCTCGTTTCTTAGAATTTTTTTGGGTAATGCATCTAGCATATATATACCTCTTAGCCGAATCTGTAATAATTTCGACCAATCAATCAAATCATAATTACTCAATTCTCCTTCAATATTCATATATTTTTCTTCTTCTTCTTCTTCTTCTTCTTCTTCCTACTCTTCTTTGTTGTTCTATGTTTCTTTACTTGTTTTTGAGGGAATAAACTCACTCCATATGATGATGGTGGTGGTGGAGGATGTGGAATTAAAACTCTCCCCCCACTAGTTATTTGAGGAAAAGGCTTCAAAAAATACCCTTTTCCTGCAATATGCTTTTTCAACTGAGCTATAGCTTTGCGTCTAATATCATTACTATAACTTCTCCTCTCATTCTTCTTCTTCTTCTTCTTCTTTCTCAAAGACCCACCAAACGCCGCTTTAGCTTTCATGACGTTTGTAACAAGATAGCTAAGTGCTTTCTCGGCAGGAGGTGTTTGTGGATTTTTGAAAATGTGCCACGCAGCGTTTGCAAGAGCTCTGTCAGCTACTGCTCGAGTTTTATTATCACTATTTTGCGTATACGCTATATCATGTACCTTACAGGCTCTATCTAATGAATTTATACCTTGATCACCTCTCTTTAACCTTTCATTAACCTTTGTGCCAGGGCCACACCACTGGTACCCCCCGGGAAGATAAATTTCATCTTGCAGATTATCAATTACCTTATTTAGAATAGTTGATGTGACATTACCTGCCAAACCTGACACACCCTTAAAAAGTTCTGCCGCTGAACTCAAGATTCCTTTACCTCATTTCCTAGAACTCTGCTTTCTCCTACATACCATTTTCTTTCCTTTCAACTCAATGGTTGAACATTAACTGAGGTTAATTAATTAATTAATCATTACACCAACTTAATCGAAAGAAAATCGAATTGGTTTAATTTTCAATCGAGTTGGAAATGAATTCACAAGCTATTGCTATGATACATTGCTTGAATGATAAGAATATTATTTCAAATAACAAATAATCTGAAAAGGTGAAGGCAATTTGAAAAGGGGGAAATGACGCCGCCATCAGGGAGCGAGTCACCGAAGCGAGCGCTAGGCTGTATGGCTGTATGGCTGTGTGTGTGTGTGTGTGTGTGTGTGTGTGTGTGTGTGTGTGTGTGTGTCTGTGTAGCAGTAAAGACTACTGAGCATGCTGGCAACAAACTATAAAAGGGGTGCTTACCTTATTTGAATATCATTCACAACACAGTGTAAGCAGGTCAACCATTTCTTCTGTGTGTTTCTACTATTCATTGTGAACTTATCAACAACAGGTAAAAATTGAAAACAATTTTTATAAAAACAATATTACAATTTATTCACTACTAATACTACTCTTACACATACATACATCTATAGCCTACAATTCGTATCACATAAGTCGACGAATTGTATAGATATAAAAATTGTTAATGCTTAACAATTTCTATATCGGTCTAATTCCCCGACTTATGTGTTACCATCATTACAAAATTTTTACAATTAGCATTAAATTGCTCTATTTTCTCCGTGCTAATGCAGGAAGCAAATTGTTGCGGTAAATATACCCCACTCACAGATTTTCTTCCTGCATTGGTAATTTTTAAAATAACCTGTCGTCCATGCATATTTGTTTGCTCCCTCGCTGCAATAATGGGGTAGGGAGTGTGCTTCTTTAATTCCCTCAGCGGGATCCAGGGTTTGGCTACAGGCTGGTTGATTAGTTGCACAAAGTCCAATTCATCCCCTGCTCGCCGCACCTCCTCTACTAGTGGAACCATGGATGAGTTGTGCTCCATAGCAGCACGTTTCTGTTGAAAAATATTTGATTAGTGTCTTATTTGTTTCAGATTATCATCATACTAGAGAACTTGATCGATAGATTCACTACACAATCTCTACATCAGATTATTGTCATAATCTCAACATGACATCATCGGATTGACATTCTCTGCTTAAAGTGAGTAATATCAGTTATTGAAATAATTTTACCTTGCTATCAAATAATTTATGCATGATCGAGTACTTTAAACAATAATATCTCATAATTCAATTTCTAATTAGTTCAAATACTATTGGTAACAAATAATTGATGCATGAACGTTCTAATCAGTTCAAATAATATTGGTAACAAATAATTGATGCATGAATGTTCTAATCACTTCAAATAATATTGGTAACAAATAATTGATGCATGAACGAGTACTTCAAATAATATTGGTAACAAATAATTGATGCATGAACGTTCTAATTGGTTCAAATAATATTGTAACAAATAATTGATGCATGATTGATTACTTTGAACAATAATAATATTTCTTAATTCAATTTCTAATCAGTTCGAATAATATTGCTAGCAAATAATTGATGCATGATTGATTACTTTAATCAATAATAATATCTCATAATTCAATTTCTAATTAGTTCAAATAATATAATAACAAATAATTGATGCATGAACAAGTACTTCAAATAATATTTCCTTGGTATCAAATAATAATAATCAAAGGCTTGTATGTGCACAGATTTTTTCAACAATCAATCATGGAAAAAATCCGTACACATACAAGTTAATAATATTTGTTGAAACTAACCTTTGTTTGAGAGCAGATTGACTCGTCCTCATCCCCACTAACTTCAGCCTCCTCCTCAAATGTCAACTTCCTCTTCCCATGCTTCTGCCTGATGTTCGGTAGAGTAGTTAGCACTGCTCGCCGCGGTGCCCAGGTAGCAGCTGAAGCCAGGCATTGAATAGGGCTGTCCCCGACCACGATCTCGCCACCCGGCGATGGTGGTTCCATGTTGAGTGGTGAGGAGACGGGTGCAGCAGCGGACGACTCAGCAGCAGCGATGGCGGCTTTCCGCTGCCAGTAGTTGAGCATGTGCTGGTGTGCTGGTGGGCTATCTGGTAGGATGTATGAAGATGGTGGAGAACTCATCGCGAAGTATACTCAAATCTGACTCTGATGTAAATGACAATTTTCCTCTCATCACTTCTGTTTATATACCATACGTTTCTCTCTCTGTTCCAGGCTCGTGCGAGTGAGAGCAAAGCGTGCTACAAGGCGAAAAAAATTCAAATTTCTCCCCCACAACACGTGCTCCCACATCGTTACCGACATCATTCAGATTTGTAAGTATTCTCTCTCCTATCATAAAAAACTGTCACATTCACTCAAACATTCTATATTTTCAAATAGCATCCTTGTACATGTGTTAGAAGACGAAAAAAAATCTCGTCTAGAACTCAGCATGGGACGGTGTCTGCTGAGTGACATCCACACCTGCTAGAAACTGAAAAAAAATCTCCTCCATGTCTCAGCATAGGACTCACTCAAACAATCTATATTTTGAATAGCATTCTCGCCTCTCATGATGCTCATTGATTACTAATATTATCAGTTATTAAATATTTCATTGTTTTCAGAGCATTTTTCTCACCTCTCAACATGGCTTCGGACCTCATAACCAGTTGAGCTCTCGTCGAGGCAACACACCCGAGAGGTTAACGAGCAATCTGAAAGGAAGCATAGCCACCTGTGCAGTCGGGGAGATACCTGTCATTCATGCAGCATCAACCAGCACATGTAAGTACATTTTTACTTTGATTTTATCTTCTGTGGAGGAGAGGAAAATTGTGCTCGGAGGACAATATTTGTCCTCTGAGGACAATTTTTGTCCTTGGAGGGGAGGATTTTTGTCATCGGAGGACAGTTTTTGTCCTCGGAGTGGAGGATTTTTGTCCTCGGAGGACAATTTTTTTTGTCCTCGGAGGGGAGGATTTTTTTCCTCGGAGGACAATTTTTATCCTCGAAGGATAAAAAACCTTCTACAGCATACTGCATCCATGCGATTTTAGCTCATCTTTACGATGCGGTATATCCGGATAATCCTCTCCCCGCGCTTCTTTCTCACACTCTTCATATAAACAAAACGGTAAATGTATTACTTTTCCAAATGGATTCTCGATAATATAGCTGCAATAGGCACATTGCAGATAGTATGGATTTTTATGTAAGAAATAACCATTTCTCGCAAAATACTCTGCTTTATCAGATAATGATTTACAATAGTCACAATGTAGATGATGCTTTTCAAAATACTCTCCTTGATTGGATGAATCTTCTACACGATTAAAAGTTAAATATCTTTCTTAATATTGCCGTAGAATATTATTATCGAAATTCTCCTCTTCAATTGTTATATTATCTTCCCTTCTCAATCCACACTTCGGACTGTACCTTGCATGTTCTATTGCTGGTATGTCACCTCCTTCCCATTTTCCCAAACAAATTGAACAAAATACACAGCGCACAATGTCTGGTGCACATGCAAATATAAATCCCTCTTTCGCCATGTTTTCTGCGGACGAATGTGAAGAAGATTTCGACCATCTTTTATCAAAAGATAATAATCTTAATCTTCCATGCAACATTATGTGATCTTGAGATATCATTTTCACACAGCCTTCTTCTACCAATGCCAATTCACAACTGATTCAAAAACATACAGTTATACTCTATCACTCTAATTCTATGTAAACCTGATCGTTATTCTTTCGTTTTTCAGAATCTAACATCATGCCGAGGGGAAGAAGATTACATGGCGTCAATTCTGCAGCGGTTCGTCATCACATAACCATCGACGATCCCAAGGAAATCAATATCGAAAATGTGCTCGAGAGATCGAAACGGCGCGTTTTCGATATAATTAGGGAGCACGCTGCGCGCCATGATGCGAACGTGAAGTGGTTCATCATATTGAATGTTTTGTTGTATAAATTAGTGGTGATGGATGATGAGGTTAGCAAGACTGTCTCATCTCTAATTAATCTTCATAGCTACTCCAACATAGCGCTAAATGTGCTTGAGAACTATGAACATTTTAACGATCATTTCATGTTGGCCATGAGAAAAATCCTGTCATCTTTTGACAACTTTGTTTGACACGGCAGCGGTTGGGTTTTGAAGAAAATTGAGTTACTGGATGTGAATGTGATTAAATTTAATCCAATATTCACATCCAGTTTCATTCAAACACTGCAATTTCTTAAAAACAAACATTGCATTATAAATGTCAAAAATCTGTCTGATGAAAAATGCTTTTTATTGTCAGTCCTCGCGTATTTCCATTAGAAACCAAGGAACTCGGACTTGAGTGTAAAGTATTCGAGCAAGTTTGCTCACACACTTAATACGCAAGGTGTAAATTTTCCGGTGACGACACACAATATTAAGAAATTTCAAATGCTGAATCCCGATATTGCAATTCACGTCATCGTGTATGACAACAAAAAGTTTTTCTCCTACCGCGCAAGCATTTTCCGCACTCGTAAGCACCAAATTAACCTTTTAATGCTAAAAGCCGATGCAGGAAAAACTCATTTCTGTTTAATTGATACCGCGAACGGGAAAAACAGGCTATTGTGTCTTTTCTCCCACCTTTCAAAACACCACGGTCAAGTACACATTTGCAATTTCTGTTTCCATAGATTCACATTGAACAAATCTGAAAATTATGATGGTAAAGCAAATTTGATGGAACATGAACAGCTTTGTTCCAAGTTTCAATCACAGCGAGTTTCATATCCTAAACGAGGAGAGACAATTAAATTCAAGAAACTAGGCGCTATGTTGAAGAAAAATTACACCATTTACGCGGATTTAGAAACTTACGTTGTTAATATCGATAATAATGGTGATGATGATGAATCCGATTGGGATGAAATCAGGCATAGCTATACAAAGAAAACAGCACAATATATTCCCTGCGGCTATTGTTTTGTTGTTATCGATGTGAACAGGGAAATCGCTTACGGACCTGTACTCCATAGATCGAGTAGTTTAGATGAAAAAAATCATGGAGAAATTTTTTCTGGAAATTACAGATCTCGGCGACATTTTGTATGAGGATATGAAATGAGAAATTCCGATGCGACATTTATCTGAAAGTGAAGAGCATGAATTTCAAAATTTGATAAACTGCGGGCTTTGTGCTGAACCTGTTTGTAGACAGTGATATTAAATGTCGTCACCACACGCATGAAACCGGAAATTACCTATGTGTGGCACACGTTTCATGTAATTTATCGGCTCGTACTCCGGAGTACATTTCGTGTTATTTTCACAAATTCTCCGGGTTCGATTCGCATTTTATTCTGAAAGCGCTCGGTAATAACGGTTTTTCGATGCAGGAGTTATTATGAACTCAGTCTTATCTGTAGAAGGGGACCTCACAGGGAGCAGAGCATTGGCGCACGTGTCATTTGTCTTAACAAGGGGAGTGTAGCAGGTACGCACAGGGGCGGGCACACGCATCACTTTAGTCTAAACAGTTGAACTGACAACATGTTGTCTAACTATTTTGATTGGAGAAGTTTCAACGAGTTCTCTGTAGAAGCAAATCCACTAGCCGATTTGAATTTTATCCAATTTTATGATTGGTTTGTGGTAACAGAGGTAACTTTTGCTGATAATGGCGAAATTCACCTTAAAATTATCGATGTTGATAGTGAAGGCGACTTTAAACACACTATTAAGTTGCCGAAAGAATATTCAGTGGTTTTGAATGAGGATAACATCAGAAGTTTTAATTCTCGTTCATGGGAATTGAATGTGAGCGGAAATTGTATCTTCTTAAGACAGTTTCATGGTAACTATAGGCGTTGAGTATTATTTTGTCCGAGTGAAATAGGTCTGAGAATATGTAAGTATTTTTAGATATGCTAGCTCATTCCAATTATACTTACATATTGTCGGAAAAAACACTTAAACAATAACGACTGGAATGTTTGTACAGCAAAAGAGCTCAATTTTTACACATTCATAAACAGTTTGATTGAACTCTTGACTGTCAGTTGGAAACCAAGCATAATATGGACACTATAGAACTTAGATTATTGTAGAAATTAACTTTAATCTGATAGTATAGCAAAAGATTATTAAGCAATAGATGTAGAGAGAGTCATTGACCTCTCTCTGGATTCACTTTAATATGGCAGTATAGCATTAGATGTGGAGAGAAGGATTCACTTTAATCTGTCAGTATAGATGTAGAGTGATAGGCAATTTCTCAATTCACTTTAATCTGTCAGTATAGATGTAGAGAGAAGGATTCACTTTAATCTGTCAGTATAGCATTAGATGTAGAGTGATAGGGAATTTCTCAATTCACTTCAATCTGTCAGCATAGCAATAGATGTAGAGAGAAGGATTCACTTTAATCTGTCAGTATAGCATTAGGGAATTTTTCCCCCCTCGAAGGGAAATTATTTTTTCCCTGACTTTCTTCATCCCCCTCATCTATACTGGGCATGGGGAAGGGGAAATCTATTTGAGAGAGAGATATATCTTTCTCTCTTTTCATCCCCCCAATCACCACTGTACAAGGGGAAGGGGAAATCCATTTGTGAGAGAGATATATCTTTCTCTCTTTTCGTCCCCCTCATCACCACTGGGCAAGGGGAAGGGGAAATCTATTTTTAGAAAGAGAGAGAGAGAAAGATATATCTCTCTCTTTTCATCCCCCTCATCACCACTGGACAAGGGGAAGGGAGAATCTTTTTTTAGAATACCCCTTCACCATGTGGGCAGGGGGAAGGGTTGGCGAGATGGACGAGGGGCGAGAGGGGGGAGGGGATTTCGAGCAAAAAAGTCTGTCTTAATTCCCAAGTTATACCTACTGAGGCAGCACAAGAGCCTTGACCAGCATGATAATGATGTTGAGTGGAAGAAATAGAGCAAATCGTTTCAAGCTATGAATGCAAGCAAAAACTCTCTTGCAAACAATCTCATCCTGATTGAACCATGAGAAGAGATAACAAGACCAAGGTTTTTAACACCCTCAGAATATTCCAACTCAACGCCATTCAACCTCAAACTTGAAACATTCTGAGCTCTAAGTCGGCTATGAGTCACAATGATACTCTGTTTCTTACCTTCATTCAATCTCAATGAATGATTATATGCTCAGACACTAATAGCATCAATGTCAGAATACATCCGTTCGACACATGCATCAGACTCACCTGCAGAAAAATGTTGATAGATCTGAAGGTCATTAGCATACAAATGAAATTTGCAGTATGTTATGCATCTTGTGATGTCATCGATGTAGAGAAAGAACAGAAGATGCCCAAGAACAGAACCTTGGGGGACTCCTCAGGTTCAGTCGAACGTTTTAGAAAAATCGTGTCAGAATAGTACCCTGACTACTATTCATAGCTGACCCGATGTCTACAGTAACTTCAAGTAGAGCATTGGTTATACTGTGACATGTGCGGAGCCCAGACTGAAAGGTAGACAGAAAATGAAAACGTTCTAGAAAAACAGAAAACTGCTGATGAACAAGTTTCTCAAGACATTTGGACAGAGCTGGGAGAATATTGATAGGCCTCAGATCTCATAATGATTTAACTGAAGAGCTTTTGGCAGAGGTGAGACTAAGGCTGATTTCCAAATTGAGAGAAAAAAGAATGATTCCCGAGATTCATTGCAAATTATCGTAAGAATAGGCGAGGAGGAGGATAGAGTATCTTTGATGAATTCCATAGGTATGCAATCAACTCCAACTACATTACTTCTCATCCCCATGATTATCCTAAATACATCAGCTTCAGTCACAGGAGAAAAAGAGAGCTGCTGTGCAGGAGCCACATGAGGCGCCGCTCTTAGCCTGTTCAAGTGGTCATGAGCACCGGACAGGTTGATAGAACTATCAGTGAAGTTATCATTGATATCATCTTAATTGAAAGGTGATATGATCCATTGACATGTGATTTCTAAATAATCAAGTAATTCAATTTGGACCATACCGTTCTAGTAGTCTGCTTGCCAGAAAGAGAGTGGTAATAGAACTTAAACTTGGAATTACCAATCACCTGCTGTGTTTTGTTTTGAAGCTGCTTATACTCTGCCCAATCCGCCACAGATTTTGAGCGTTTGGCTCTATGGGAAACAGCGTCTCTCATCTTCTGTAACCTACGAATTTCCTGACTGATCCAGGGTGCTTACTTTCTATTCACTTTTTTAGTAACCATACGAGCATACCTGTCATACAACAGAAGTGGAAAACTGTTCAACCTGTCGACCATCTCCTTAACATTATCTGTGAGAATGATTTCATGCAGAGGCAACATCAAACATAAGAGCACTCAATCCCAGGCACCTATAACTTTCATAATGTGATGAACTCCTGCATTGGTTTCGGCGGGTGCAGTCTGTCGGTACAAAACACAAGGTCATGTTTGGAGAGCCCAGGAGCCGGGAGTTGATTTTGGTTCGCAACTAGATTCACATCAGTGACAGCAACCATATCTAGCCAAGTTTCTGCAGTTGCTGTGGAACAGCTACTATTTACAGAGGCTAAATCGAGTAGATTTGTATCAAAGGCACCTATGACAATGAAATGTCTGTAGTAAGTCATCAAATTTGAAATAAATTTCTCAAATTTAGCAGGTGATATAATATCAGGAGCTTTATAACAAACACGTACAAGCACATGCACACCACTTACAGAGACATTGAGAAACATGAATTCACACACATTTGCTACTGAGTTATCAGACTCATGTAAAACAGAAACAGGTAGATGAATTCCCACATGGACCGCAATTCATTCAAAACAACACATAGTCGAGATATTTCAGCTGTAGAACAGTTGTTTTGATGACTTTCAAAAAATTATCGAATTTCACAACAATTTACACAAAGGAAAACCTACTCTCAAAACAATTATATATTATAGTATGATCGTAGTTTCATTATGTAGCCACCGAACGTCATGATGTTATTCCCCAAGTCACTCTCGTTCAAGAATGAGGCTTACAGTTGAATGAGCAAGGAAAGTAGTGTGAGTGTACCACACCAGATTTTCTCTTGTTGGTAATCAAAATTATTTTTTTTTTATTCCACTTCAGTCTACTTTTACACTATAGTTTCCGGAAATAGGCTACGATGAGTATATAGTTTACTGTATGGATGTAAAAAAACATTTTTAAAGATAGATTTGTAATAAATATATGATTTAATTCATAGACTCAATTGCAATCTTTAGAAACGCTCTAGTATAACGTAAATATCAACACAAGTTTTGTTGTATTAGGAATATCTTGGCAAGCAAAACTAGTTTCTCAAGTTGAATAAGTTATCATGGCAATCTCAAGGTTTCTCTATTATAAATAATTCAGTTTGATGGTAGATGTGATTCTTTTTCCAGGCTTTGGGTGCATGAGATGATGAGAGTTTTTCATGATAGATTGGTTGATCCGAGTGAATGTACCTGGTTTTACAAGCAGCTAAGAAATACAGTTGAAGAACATTTCAAGGAGCCGTTCGACTCGTC
Organism: Nilaparvata lugens; assembly: GCF_014356525.2. Lineage (NCBI taxonomy): Eukaryota > Metazoa > Arthropoda > Insecta > Hemiptera > Delphacidae > Nilaparvata > Nilaparvata lugens. Next base: position 37,463,927 of record NC_052518.1, on the reverse strand, counting down.
ATTGGATAGCCTACTGGGCAATGAAGAGGAAGAGGTTTGACAAACATTCATTTTCATTGCTTTAACTATAAGGTGATTTTATTTTACAAATGATTCGTAGAAGTTTTTTATCATCTAACTTTCAACTAATAATTTATTACAATTTGAAAAATCGTTCCTTGACTCTTCTCTTAATATTTTTTGCGTTATTATAGTCAAGATTTCTGGCTGCATCAAGATCGCGCTTACACTGAAAGAGTTTTCCTACCAAAGTTAATAAAAAATAGCACAACCCTCTCCTCCACAAAACCCTGTCCATCTCCTCCCTGTGTCACCAACCTCTCTCCCACATATCAGCCTCTACTCTGTCACCCACCTTATCCTTGACCTTCCCCGCCTTTCCTGCCACCCAGATCGAAATTCAACACTCTCCGTCCAACATATTCCTCCTCACGTCCAAGCACATGTCCAAACCACCTCATCCTGGCCTCCTACATCTACCCAATGGTCACACGCCAACTGTACCTCCAATCACCTCATCACGAATCCTATCCCTTCTTGTGACCCCACACATCAATCTTAGCATTCTCATCTCAGCCACTCCCATTTTCTTCCCTTGCCTTTTTGAACTGGCCAGGTTTCCGAGCCATACAACTTAGCTGGTCTCACTATCAATATGTACACCTTACTCTTCATCTCACAGTTCACGTTCTTATCATAGAACACACCACTCATTCTCCTTCATTCTATGCTGTAATTCTGCATCCAGCCGAACGTCCCTTTGCAAACTTGAAGCTCACAGATAATTCGGCTTCAGCCGTTGAGTAGATAAGACGTCTTGGTTATCGCTCTGAGCCTGTGCCGCTATTCGTGAACCTGGTAGAACATGAGTCTTATTTCGTGTTATAAAAGTTGGAATAATTATAATTTAAAGTATAAAAAAGTCGGTCTGTGGCATCTGTAATAAAACTATCGATGTTGGATGTGGGAGTAAGTGCACAGCAATGTGTGGAGCTGTTTTTCATGATCATTGTATTGAAATTGATAACAATGACGGTGCTATTACTCGTTCAAATGAAAAATGGAAGTGTGTGGACTGTCGTTGGCCTTCTACGAGTAACACAAACCAACATCAGGAAACGCTGTGGTGACGGAAGACTTTCGTGTGTGTAAGCTTGATGATTCCAAAAAGGATATGTTAAATACAATAACGAGTATCAAATCTGAAGTGGCTGAGCTTACAAACAAACTCCACACAGTTCCTATCTAACAAAGTGGATGAATCAAGCGCCCTAATGCTGAAAGTGAAGGTAGAACTCGCAGATATCAAAAAGGAAAACGCGCAATTACGTTTGAAAAATATGGATCTCAACGAGTTAGTGGAGGTTCAAAGAGAGAGAATGCGAAACATCGAGCAGTATACCCGGAAAAATAATTTGGAGATAAGTGATATTCCGATGACTCCACAAGAAGATGTCCTTCACATAGTGAAGGATGTAGGGGCTGCACTGGAATGTGACATGCAGGTGTCTCAGATTGCAGCGGCTCATAGAGTACCGTCATACAACAAGGAGCGTCCGCTTGCGATTATAGTAGACTTCTATAATCGAGACATCAAAGGAGAGATTCTCAGGAAGTTTCGAGAAGTAAGAGGAAAAAACCATCTGACCGCCAACACAATCAATAAGAACTTCATACCCAGTAGAGTTTATGTGAATGAACATTTGTCACTGGAGAACAAACAATTTCTCTCCATGCTCAAAAAAAGTGTCAGGAGGTCGGATATGCTTTTGTATGGTGCCGAGATAGGAAGTTTCTTGTTGGAAAAGCTGAGGGGGAAAGAGTGATGAAGGTGAATACACTTGGTGACATTAAGAAACTAAAGTGATTGGCTTTGAAACTAACAAACCGAATCTTTCGAATGTATTTGCTTTTCTATACAATGAAATCTCAGAGATACTGGGAGAGTGAGATTTTTGTTTCAAATACATTTTCTTACTATGCTGTTGAAATTTTTGAATAAGATTTGTTTTTTCGAGGATTCAGTTCAAATTTTAATAATTTTCTGTTTTAAATGAACCCAACAACTTATTACGATGATTTGAAATTGTTTTTCAATGACGATGATAATCTTTCCTTTATATATGCAAACATAGGAAGCGTAGGGAGAAATTTTAATACCTTAGTTGCTGAATTAAGCCAAATTGGAAGAAATATTCATTTTATAGTTCTGAGAGAAATCTGGGTTAATGATGATGATTTCTGAATTAACTTATATAACCAGGGTATAACATTTTTGCCAATTGTAATGACAGCTATACAGCTGGAGGGGTTATGTGTTATGTAGATGAAGATATTAATGTATCGCAGATGAGTTTTAATATGACAACCGCGGACTCTTTACTTTTAAATGTAACTATTAATCATGCTTACTTTAAGCTAATCTGCATATATAGATTGCACTGTTTCTCAGGAATTGATTTTATAGATTATTTGATAAATAAGTTGCAAAATGTGAATCATAATATAATTCACGTAGGCGATATAAATATTAATTCAAATAGCTGTAATAAAGTACAAAATTGCATGAGTGTGATGAGCGGATATGAATTTACCTCTCTCATTAATGTTCCAACAAGAATTTCAGAGAGCACAAAGTCAACACTCGATCATTTGTTCATTAGAAATTCAAATATAAACTCATTTGAAAGTCCAATTTTTTATATTAATATTACTGACCATTTCATGTTGGGCTTAAAAATAAATAATTCCAGTGCCAAGTTCAAAAAAAATACGAATATAACTGATAAAGATTCTGAGCTTTCTTCCTTTGATTTTAAGCTAGCAGGTGAGAAACTGAAAGGGGTAGACTAAAGCTCTCTTTTCTTCTACAATGATGCAAATTTTTGATATGAATTTTTTTTAATATACTAACACTACTAACACAGGTCTTAAATGAATGCAAATTGTTCAGTAAATAGAATAGACTGAATAGGTCTAGAGTTTCCAGTCCATGGATGAACCAAAATTCATTGACTAGAATTTGAAAACGGAAGAAACTTTATTCAATTAAGAAGAAGCCTCCTTATGAACAGTCGTTCAAATCATATTTCATTAACTTTTGTGATACTCTTAAGAATGATATTGATGCAGCAAAAAATATTTTTTTCGCCAACTAAATTGAGAGTTGTAATGGAGACTCCTCTCAATGTTGGAAAGTTATTAATAGTGTATTAGGAAAGTCGAGTAAGAAAACAGTTGATAAGATTGAATCAAACGATGGGAAAATTCTAGATGATCCGAAACTGATAACTGAAGCAATTAACAGCCAGCTTATCTGAGTTCAAGTACAGGGTAGGCTAAATCAGCCCACACCTACACCATCTTTATCACTTCCAAACCTGCAATGTAGAAACCGATCCATGTTTATTTATCCTACTACTCTCGATGAGGTCTCATCAGTAATAAGAAGTTTAAAAAATAAAAATGAACAGGATACGATAAAATTTCCGTGAGTCTCATTGAAAGTATAGCTGGACCAACAGCTCCAGTATTGGTTCATATAATTAACTTAAGTTTCCAAAACGGAATATTCCCAGTTAGATTGAAAATAAGCACAGTAATACCAATTTAAAAAAAAACATTCTTCATCGAAACTTGACAACATCCGACCAATTATGTTTATTATCCATTTTTCAAAAATATTTGAAAAGCAGAATATTTGAGGAGCAGATTAGTTGTATATCTAGACAGGATAGGCTTTTTTAGTCGTTTCCAGTTTGCTTTCAGTAAAGGAATTGGAACGGAGGAAGCCCTTATTTCAGTAACTGAAAAAATCTATGATAGTTTCAATGCAAATTATAAATCAACTGGACTCTATATCGACTTCAAAACCGCGTTCGACTTTGTAGACCACAACATATTATAAGCTCAACTGGATGCAGTGGGCATAAGAGGAACGGCAAACAAGTGGTTCAATAGATTTCTTAGCAACAGAATACAAAAAGTCAAAGTCAAGGATCAGTTCAGTTCACCGCTTGTTATCAGAACAGGTGTCAATCAGGGATCAGTGTTATCAGCTACTTTGTTCCTGATCTTCATCAATGATTTACTAGAGTCACCTTTACATGGTCATGTGAGCGCTTTTGTGGATGTGGTGGCACTTTTCTACTCTCACAGAAATATAGAAGAGATATGGGCAAATATTAATGAAGACCTGACAAGACTGAGGCAATGTTGTGATAATAATAAAATGAAGATTAGCATAAATAAAACAAAGTATGTAAATTTTAGTGTAACAAACAGTTTTGATTTTCCATCACCATTGGTTTTCCATGATTTGCAGTGTAACAGAATGGATTGCACATGTGAAATGATAGAAAGAACTACAAAGTTTAAATATTTGGGTGTTAACTTTGATCAAAATTCAAATTGGAACTTCTACATCCAAAGCTTGCATAAGAGCATTAAATCATCGGTGAGAACGTTTTAGCTCTAGACAAATTTTTGTGATCTTAATCTCTTAAAAATATTATGATATTTTGCACCAGTACTATCCAGACTTCAGTATGGGATTCTCAGCTGGGGGGGGGGGGGGGTAGGGTGCTTGTAAGAGTTACCTTGAAAAGCTGAGAGTATCTTAGAATAATACAATTCGAATAATAGAGTATATAGAGTCTTGAAGATATTCTATGTCAGAGCTGGCAATAATGGTACAGATAATTCATATGAAAGAACAAGAAGAACCACACAAAGAATGTTTCGTCTACCAAAAGTTAATAAATCAATTTTCAAGCAATCGTTCCAATATGTAGCTCCAAAATAATTCATACAATTACCATACGAAATTGATTCATTTGAAAATATTAAGTCTTTTTAAAACTTCTGAGAGCTTAGCTAATGTCTTTCCAATAATTAGTTTTTCTTGATGCAACACTGACATAGGTATGAATATGTTTATAAAGAAGCAGGTACTAATAAATAATAAATGGTAATAATAAATAAATGTTTATTTCACAAAAAACTAAAACTACAACATCAATTACACAAAATATTAGATAAATTACAATATTACATACAATAGTTAGTTAAAAAGATTCTTATAATGTGTCCTCTACTTGTTAAGTTTTTTCTGTGTGGAAATTGACCTACTCCACTATGGCGTACCATGTTCTAGAGTAGGTTTTGTTAGTTTTTTTGAGCGTATTATCAATTATTTAGTGTTTAGTAAGTCATTAGGTGGTTAGTTGTTTGAAATGATGTTTTCTATGTTCTGTCTTCCTTTGCTCATCAACCAATTGTGTACTATTGTTTTGAACTTTCTAGGATGATTAATCTGTTAAAAGTTTGCAGGAAGTAAATTGTATAATTCTGGTGCTAAATGATTGAAATGTCTCTGGTATAGTGTCTTCCTCGCAACACTGGTGATGAGAAGATTCCTGTATCTGGTGTTGTGGTTGTGGTTTGTGGTTTGAAATGTTGTTGGGTTCCTGTGTAATCTGCATAGCATCTCCTTGGAGTAAAGCTGTCTTGGATCCATCACGTCAAACTCATTGAATAGCTGGTCTGATGAATAGCGTGGAGGCTTCTGGTTGATGACCCTCATGATCAGCTTCTGTACCCTGAGGAGCGGTTCGATGTGCAAGAAGCTTGCACCTCCACATCCCACAATCCCATACAGCATGAGGGACTGTGCTAGAGAGAAGTAGATAACTCTTAAACAGCCCTTGTCGACCAGTGTCCTCAGAATCCTGAATCTGCAGATGGTCTTCCTCAGTCTCCCGCATAATTCATTGAGATGATGATCCCAGCGCAGAAAAGAGTCCATTGTAACTCCAGGTATTTCTGTGACTGTTTCCTGTGAACTGTGTATGAAATGTTATTCCGTTGATTCTTGATTACTATCTCATCTCCTGTTGGCTGTCCATGTTGAGTCGCCAAAAAGGTCAGAAAGAAGGTTCTCTCATGGTTCAATGGAGCAGATTCTCACTCAACCAGCGAGATTCCCTCTGAAGTCCAGTCTCAGCTTCTCTCCATGTCATCTCCCAGGTCGGTTCAGAGAACAGTGAAACAATATCATTTGCAAAGGTGGTGATTGATTCATTAATCTCCATGTTCCATAATGGATTTATGTAGAGAAGAAAAAGTATGAATATACAGAATGAATAATAAACAGATTCAACATCATATATACATATTTTTATTTATTTTCGATAATTAGAATAACACAAGTGAGAAATATATCATAGAGTAACCATGTATCATGGTTTATGATACATTTATAGAATAATAATGACAGCCTTTATTTTTTTGAATATTCAAGATGAATTGTACTGGTTGTATATTTTTTGCTCACTTTTGTTCACATTGGTTTGCAAACGTCACGGAGTGCAAGATATTATTCATCAATGCTGGACTCAAAAATCAATGGATTTCATTTTGTATAATTTTGAATCAAGTTAGAACCATCTATGTAATTTTTTTAGTAATAATGATTATTTTTATTTCTCTGCAAGTTGACCACGAATACTGGTTAGAGTAGTCAACTTAGTTCCTACTTTTTAAATTGTAACTTGCTATTTTCTTGTGATAAGGAATCAGTAAATTTCAATTTCAATTTGAGTTAGCTTCCATGAACTCGTTCAATGGTCAGTTCATCATTGTTCCTCAATGCCATGTACTCTGGTTGTGTCCGGCTTATTCTCATGCCTCTTCCCTCAAGCGCTTTTCTCCAGCTCTTCAATCTCCCTTCCAACTAGTTTCTAGTCGCTCCACAGAGCATAATGTCATCCGCAAACAGCATGCACCATGGCGCTGGGTTCTTAGCCTCAGATCTGTTGATATCAATAATTATGTCAAACAAGTATGGACTGAGTGCGGAGCCCTGATGCAGACTGACTCGCACCTTGAACTCATCAGTTCTTCCCACACTGGTTCTTCTGTGATGGCTCTTCTGTACATTTCCCTCTCCAGACAAATAAACTTTTCAGACACAAACCTTTTCTTAATACTCCACCACAGCTTCTGCCCGGGTATCCTATCAGATGTCTATAAACATCCAACCTATAAACAAAGTTGGTAGTATTTCCAAGGCACTGGAGAGAATAGTGCATGAGCAGTTGTCACTGTACAAGGAATCATTCAACTTCTTTGATGAAAATCAGTCTGGTTACTACCCTTTCCACAGCAAAACTACAGCACTATTAAAAATCACTGATGATATTCGAAATTCGATGGGTCATCGTCCTTTCACTCTTCTTGTGTCATTTGATTCCACGAAAGCTTTCGTTAATGTCTCTCATTCAATCTTACCGCATCAACTCTTTTTTCAGTGTGGTCTATAATCTTCTTGTGTTCCCTTGTTCAAGCCCTACCTTACTGATAGGTACCAGTGTGTCAGAGTGGCTGAGGAAAAAAATTCCAGGTGGCTGCCAGTTAGTTGTTGCAGAGGTCTCACAGGGCACAATCCTTGGCCCTCTTCTTTCCTCTATCTATGTGAATAACCTTCTTCTGATCTTTCGTGATTTTTCGTGATTTGTCTTATGATATTCATGCTGATGATCTTGTTCGCCACATTCACTTTCCTGTTGGTCACTCTTCTTATGCTGATGATGCTGTGACTGCCATGAATATTGATATAATATCTATGATGAACAAAATCGCATTGCTCGAGTTTAAATTCCAGGGAATGCAAACGTTTTATTGTTGCTTATGACAGACTGTACAATCGACTAGACTTCAATGCAGTGTCCAAAGTAATGCTAGATTGCCATGCACTTCAGTATGAGGAATGTATCAAGTTTCTGGGAGTTTTCATAGATAAGAATCCTAATTGGACCCACCTGACCCACTGAACACCTTATCAAGGAGGATTTTCACTACAATGCATCAATTTGAGAATTGAGGGAAGTTTCTCACAACCAACCTTCGTGCTACGCTTGTTCAAAGTCTTGTGCTACCCATTGTGGACTATGACAGCATGGTATACAATGACATGACTAAGGAGCCTAATATGAAATTGCAGCATGCATATTATGAAGTTTTATTTTTCATGGTATACTTTCATGATGTTTCATTCCATATGAATGCAAATGACAACATTTCTTTCCTCTAGTTTGCTAATGTGATCTGGTATAATGTTGATGGCTCACTACAATATTATTTTACTTTTATATCTGTAAATGATTAATATTGTTAAATAATTATTCCATTTTCAAGTTTGATTTCATTCTATATTGTTAATTTTTCTGAATGTTAACATAGGCAACAGCCTTGTAAGAATTATTGTCAATAAATATCTTATATCTCATATCTTATCTTATAGGCCTTCTCCAAGTCCACAGAAGCCAAGTGCAGCTCAGATCATGTCACTCTTGCTTTCTTCACCAGCTGCTTAGCGCAGATATCACATCTGTGGTTCCTCTTCTAGGCATAAAACCAAAAACTGCTCCTCGCTAATCACCGTCTCCTGTCTCAGTCTTCTCTCAATCACTCTTCCCCAAGCCTTCATTGCGTGAGACATCAGCTTTATACTCCTGTTACTGTTACAATCCTGATTGTCACCAATATGCTGCTGCGTCATTCATCCAGCACTTTCTCCTGCTCTCACAACTTTGTCATAAGGTTCCACAAGAAATCAACTCCTTCCCCTCCCAAACTTTCTCAGGCCTCTATTGGTATACAGGGTGGGTGAAAAGTCCGAGAACGGCTCAATATCTGATCAACAAAGGTAATTTGACAGTGGATGTGATTGGGGATCCTACTCGAATTGGAAAAACTACTTTAATATGACTTCACAAATCTTGTCCTCCATCTTGGATCCACCATATTGAATGCAATTTTATTTTTCCAATAGGAAGGTTGTCATACGATACATAATTTTTCGACAAAATGTATGGTGAAAACCGCACATCGATATCTCAAACCATTCAAAAGATATTCACATTATTGACCTAATATCTCGTATTAAGCTGTTCTCGGACTTTTCACCCACTCTGTATAATCCACTCTCACTGCTCTACCACGCTTCATCGCTCGCAACGCCTCCGCTCTATCTATCTGATGCACAACATCCTCATTCACCTCTCCCTCTTCAAATTTCCCCTGTGGATTGTCAACATTAATCCAATTATTCTTGGAATGATTCATCCACCTGCCTCTTATAAACTCATTTCCTTCAAAACCACATCATTCTCATCCTTCATTTGTTTCATCAAAATTGAATATTTTGCTGCTTTATCCTTTGTCTTTTTTATTTCTATCAAACCTTCGCTTCCCTAGCTCTTTCACCAGTTCCCTGTATGCCCCATCCATTGCCCTTTGCGCTTGTCACTGCTCTTTTAGCCTCCGTCTTTGCTTGAGTATATAACTCCTTGTCTTATGTGCTACCAGAAACAGCTTAGTGCTTCCTTTTTCCTCCAAACCACAGCTCTCACATCCTCATTCCACCACCATGCTTTCTCATTTTCCGGTGGTCTCTTACCTGAAGTCTCCACTAGTATCTTTTCCCCTGCCTCCTCAAAACACAGGCGTTTTATCTCCACCAATTTCAGTACCCCATCAGGCCTTCCCACACCATTCAGTGCTTCCACTCTTAATCTCTCCTGTGTCTGACCATCCTTTAACTTCCACCACTATATTCGATATTCCTTCTAGACATTCTGCTCTCGTATTCTTTTCTTTGCCATCTCCCAGTCCATCACAATCAGTTTATGCTGGGCAGCTACATTTTCACTATCAAAAACCTTGATGTTCTCTATCTCTCTCAGATAATCCCTCTGCCGCCGTATAAAACTAACTGGCTTCTTTGCCCTTCATTCCTATTTAATGTTATAAGCTGTTCTTCCCTTATCTAAAAGAAAGTATTGCCAAATCGGAAGCCAGTGCATAGTCTACAATTCGCTGCCCACATTCATTGCTTCCCTCCACCCAACACTCAATCGACCCCTCACCACTAATACCAACATGGCCATTTGAATCCCCTAGAAGAAGCTTCCCTTGGCACTGCTATCGTCACCTCATCCAAAGCTCCCCAGAACTCTTTCTTTTCTTCCTACCCACGTCCCACCAGCGGTGCATAAGCACTAATACCAGTTGTCTCTGTTCCACCAATATTAATTAGCCTCAATAGTTCTGGCAATGAATGCTCAAAAAAGGGTATAGAAGGAAAAGTTTGGAAGAGGATATTTGACCCCGCAGTTCTATTGAGGGTAGTAAGGAGGTAGACATATCAAAAGTCCTCACCCCTACACCGTGTGCTAAGTGCTAAGAGGGAGGTTCAAAGGTACCATTTTTTGGTTTCTCGCATATAACTCGGAAACTATTCATCTTATGGACATGACTGTTTCATACGAAATTGAAGGATACATGAATCCCTACAATATTCATCCTACAACTCATCTGTATCTCCCATAGTTCCCGGGATATCCACTCTTGAATGTGTGACATGTAAAAAAAAAACACGTTCGCTTCCAATTTTTTGCCATGTTTGCTCTTATTAAATAACTTCTTAAATATTGATGGGAAATATCCATGCTGATTATGAGCTTATGGAGCATCGAATTCTCTTCAATTTCACGTATAATTTCACTTTCACGCATTTCCCTACGACTGTTGCAGCAGCTTTAGTGTTGAGTGTGAAATCTTCAGCTTTGCAACAATAGACCAATTGACAAATGAATTTGGAGGGAGTTTTTTCAGCACAATTTTTGACATTGCAGCTTTGTATAATATGAGTTGTCTCCTGATGGTTTCTATGCTCGTATTGTGAATTAAATATTTATTTGCTGTAAGCCTTAGGTTGTATAGGCTGTTGGCAGCGTTATTTGTAGGAGGAATATCAGTTTTATGCTTAATAATGAATTTTACCACATCCAAAATATATAATTGTCTAATTGTGAGAGCATCGAATTCTTGAAAAGTCAAACTTGTTGGGAAATGTCTAGGTTTATTTAGAATAGTTTCGATGATCAATTTTTGAAATAAGAAAAGTTCTTCCAAATGTGAGTTATAACAAACCACCCACACAGTTATCCCATATTGAATTATAGATTGAACCAGAGCAAAGTATACCATTTTCAGCTGACTTTGATTCAGGATTTTGATGATAGAATTTGAAGGAGAGGTATCTTATTCTATTGCAGATAAATTTTATGTCAATGTCTTATTTCAAATGTTCACCGATGAGAACACCTAGATAGTTAGTGCTATTGACTTCTTTTATATCCGGACAATTACAGTTGATTGAGTTCTGATTACAGTCTATGTGGAGTTTCAAATTTGAATTTTCTTTAGGCTAACCAGATCTTTTTAATGCGAAAATGATGTTATTGGTTTCAGCAACATTCAAGCTCAATGTATTTCTGTCCAGCCACTTTTTTATGAGCAAACAATTCAATTTAGTTTTAATTTTTTTCTGTCAATTCTTCCCCATCTCATCCTTTCATATCTACCGTCTATTTACTTTTCCTGTTACCTTTTCACCTTCTCAAGGATTGATGGTATTCCTAGTACATGGATATCCATAGTTGGAAAATCCCTTCAATCTTCCATCCTTTTTTGCACCACTTTCTTTTTATTTTGTTTTAATGTTTATTGTTGTTGCTGTTTGCATGAATTCTTTTTGTTAATCTCTGTATTGGACTTATGTGTTTATAAAAGAAAGAAATAAATTGAAAAAAATCGAATACCTTTGAAAAAAATTCTTTATTGAAATTTGGTAGTTTCGAAATATTTTGTAGACTATCTATGTAAGACGTTATATATCCCATTCCATTCCATTTTTATCTTTTATTTTATCATTTTTTTCGTGATTAAACGCATGAAGAAGGGCCCCACACAATATCTCCTATGGGGCTTCATTCAGACTATAATGATACACGTGTATTGTGCATGAGTATGTATTTGCTACACCAGTTATGCTTTTTTATTTACAGTCTTACAGTAGCGCTCGTAGAGTAAACATCTTAGTAGTTTAGTTTCGCCGTAGTGATAGTTTTCAAAACAAATCTTCCATCAATAAGTGGGTCACTGGAACATAACCATACAGCAGCTATCTTCATACGTAATCGTCGTCGGATAGATGAGGTCACCAACCAAACCACCGGATGGACTGATCCCGCAATTCGAGGAGGAGGAAGAAGAGGATAACTTTCCAGGAAACCAGGGACTCAAAGTACGAGAACAACCAGGTAAAATGGAAACTGTTGAACAATTATTGCTGAGTGAATTCAACAGAGACATAATGAACATGAAGAGTATCTCTACGGAATTCAAGGAATGGGCTATGTCAGAATTTGAAAAAAAACAAGGTTTCCAGAGCCGAATATGATAATTTCTTAGAATTAGTTCAGAAATTAGCATTGGTAATCGTGAAAGTAGAAACGAGAGCAGTTACTATTAGCCAAATAAGTGACTCTTTAGGGCATCCGAAAATTCACGACTCATTACAGGACATAAGCAAATCTGTTCAGGAAATTAAAAATAAAGACAGGCCTATCACTTTCGCAGACATGATACAACTACCGAAAAAAGCTACTTCAAGCGATCTCCAGTCCAATAATAAAGTCAGGAGAATCCTCCTAAAAGAACAGGTAGTCTTAATTAAACCCTCAAATTCCACCGGTAATGAGAAACATGACAGTGAAAAAATAAAAGGAACACTGAAAATCAACATTGCGAGAAAGGATAACATTAAAATATTAAATACAGTACCCGTTAGAGGAGGAGGTTTACTCATTGTTCTGGATTCTCTAGAGGACAAAAATAAATTATTGAAGAATAAAGCTGTAAATAATGATCAATTCAAGATAACTGAGCCCCAAAATGAAAAACCCAGGATAATTATTTATGATGTTCCATCTGATCTCACTAACAAAGAGGTAACTGAAGAAATATATAACAAAAATTTTGTCAATCAAGGGATACAGAAACAAAAATTTGAAGAAGGTTGCAAGCCATCATTCAAATTAAGGCCGAAAAACAAGGATTCCAAGCATTGGGTAGTAGAATGTGGACTCAAAATTATGAAAGCAATAATTAATAAGAAAAAATATTTATAGATATGACATCATGTAGAGTAAATGATTACCATGCAGTGCAAAGGTGCTATAAATGTCAAGTCTATGGGCACATCACAAAACATTGTAAAAAAGAAGAAGACATCTGTGGTCATTGCTCCATCACAGGACACAACATCAAAACCTGCCCTTCAATTGAAGAACCTCCAATATGTTTTAACTGCAAAAGAGCTGATAAGCCCACAGACCACAAAGTAAACTATCTGAAGTGTCCCAGGTATGTGAAAGCATTGCAACAATCAATTGATTGAACAAATTATGGAAGTGCTTGAAAAGCTGTATCAGACAAGAGCTGGAATAAATGAAATTAGGCAAGAGGTGAATAGAATTCACAAAAATAAATATGAAAGAATAATTAAACAGGATTATAGAACAGTATCATCTTTCATAATATACGGATCAAAAAATCAGTACAAACGTGTATTCATAGATGAAGCAGTATTAATGCATGCAGGTTTCGTGGGATTTGTCTCATCTCTCGCTGGTGCTTCTGAGATTATTCTGCTAGGAGATTCAAACCAAATACCTTACATAGAGAGAAGTAAATTAACAGCTGAATGGTCACACATTTCATCTCTCTGTGAGAAGAGAATCCTTAAAACAGTAACTAGAAAGTGTCCAATAGACGTCTGCTACATCCTTTCCAGCTACTATCCGTCAGACCTCCAGTAACAAATGGAGAACTTGGAACACTTGAACCCAACACTCTGATTCTTACATTCAATCAGCTCGAGAAGAACATTCTTCTCAAGGACAGTAAAGTACTGAGTGTAAGACAACTCTACATCCAGGCTATCATAACGCGAATGAGGAGAAACAACGAACACATAAGACTGGCAGATCATAACCATCAAACAAGGCAGAGAAACACGAATTTAATAGTATCAAGAATGAACACCACATTTGGACAAAGAAACTACAAATATTTGAGACCAAAAATTTACAATTCAATACCAAGTTACATTAGGGAAGAATTCAATAGACACAGGTTCAAGAAAAGTTTATTTTCCTGGTTGGTTGATATTGGAGTGGAAAATTGTGAAAATTTAGTAGGACTGTAAATATTGGAACTATTATTTATTCTTCATTATTTTCTTTACTGTTTTCAATTTTTCTAAAAATTAACTTTCTCATTATTATCCTTAATAGAGAATTAGTATTTATCTACTAATTTCATAACTTTGTATTATAAATTTTACTAATTTTGTTATAAAAACTTAAATCCCATATCAGTGAATGAAGTTTGTAAATAGTAATTGGATCACGCAATAAGCAACTAATTACTTATACACCAACACATATCATTTATAGTGAGGTATATATTTATTCATTGAAGTTATCATTTAATCATTGTTGAAACACCGCTGATTTATGTAGTTACATTACAATAATATAGACATTGATAATATAGTTATCAATATTCTAATGTTGCATTCAATCTTCATTGTAATTCATAAGTTTTCATAATATGTGAAATTTGTTGCATTATCAGCTGCTATACTGTAATTTATTGTGAATTCGTGTATAAACCAGAATGTATTGTAACTTACTTGAATAAATAAATAATTCAAATAATCCACTGTACAAAGGCTCGAGTAAATAATATTTCATTCTTGTTAGGTTACAGAAGAAAAACTTGGCTACCTTTTCTTCAGCAATATATCGGACAGGAAATACGAGGAACTAAATTCAATTGAACAATTCCATAATCTAGCTATCAGTGCTCTAGAAAAGTACAACCAAGAGCGTACGAAAAAACTCAATATAATCCTTTTCGAGTGAGTTCTAACAGATTAATTGTCTAGAAATGAGTTATGCACGAGCTTCTTCATTCAGCAATATTAACTCTACTCACTCTATACATTATTTCCTGTGATTCAGTATGACCACTGAATAAAGTCTTCCTGCACATACAGTAGTAATTGCTTGATTCCTTCATGTATTATATTGCATAATCTTTAGATGATAAAATTAAATTTGATTTATTGTATAATTATATTTATCATATCACGATAAATTCAATTGGAAAAAGCATAGAATTTTGAAAATCCATTATGAATAAAATGTGTTTTTCCAAAAATGTCACACCTTCGAGAGCGGATATCTCGGAAAGTGAAAGATATATGGAAAAAATTGTAGGAAATTATGTAAGCTTTGATTTTGTATAGAATAATCATATCCGTGAGATGCATAGTTTTCTAATTATACGTCAGAAACCAAAAAATGGTACCTTTGAACCACTCCCACCCCCGTAACACTCTGGGTAGGGGTGAGGACGTTTGATATGTTCACCTCCTCACTACCCTAAACAGAACTGCAGGGTCAGAATTTGTCCTCTAAACTTTTCCCTGTATAGCCTTATTTGAGCATTCATTGCCTGGACTGAAATGATTGATTGAACGAAAACCGCTGAATTATAACTTTCTTTTATTATTTGTAAATAAATTATTCCAAAAAGTAGATTTGAAAAAGAAACGATTCACATCTCATTCTTCAAGATTGAATGAATATTAACAGAGACATGGCAGCTTTAGTGATAGCTGACATACATTTAAAGATTTTTGTAACTTTTTATTTTGGATTAAAAATCTCAAATCGCTTATGAATAACATGCAAAGCAAATGAAGATTGTTGCATTATAGAATCCATACTAGAAGCAGCATGCCTAGGCGTGCACTGCAATAAACCTCCAGCTGTCACCTATCACTAAAACTGCCATATATCTTAATATTCGTTCAATCTCGAAAAATCAGATGCAAATCGATTTGGAATAGTACCTTTACTGAAAAAAGTAATTCTTGTAGTTTCTTTGTAAGATCAACGGTTTTTTGGTTACTTCAGAAATGAAAAATTTTAAACCTCCAATCAATAAAGCCATTTCACTTCATGAATTTGAAAAAGTATCATATTTTTTGTACCTCGGTCTAGTAGTCGTTAATTTCTGTGCAAAGTTTCACTTGCAAAAGCTGATTCAGTAGTTATTTAGAGAATAGTAAGTGAAAAAAATTAAATGCCGGCTGTGTGAGTACCTAGTGTGTAGGGATTTCCGGACAGTTTTGGAATTATATTCAGGTATGTTTCGTAACCAGGAACAATTCCCTAGAATATTGGTAGGGAGTTTGGAAACAATCTGTATTTTAATGTTGCTTTTTATGATGAGAAATAATTGATAATAACTTGAAATATGAAGTGAACAAACACTTTGAAAAGGGCTCAGTAGAGTCGTAGATTTAGCAAAGCTATTATATAAATAATACTAATTAGAATACAAACAGGTGAAAAAACACTCAGAAACTTTCATTATTTTCCGAAATTATCAGTGACTGTGTCACCTTCATCAACGGTTGTTGTAGTGGTAATGATGTTTTGTTCCAACGGTCAAAACCACAGAGTTCGTTTGAAAAAATGGATTACAAAAGTAGTATAAAAATGGCGACTCTGGGACACAAGTGTCCCAGAGTCGCCATTCACCTCAAGGTCATCTAAGTCAACCAAACCTAACCTCAAGGTCATCTAGGTCAACCAAACCTAACCTCAAAGGCATCTAGGTCAAACAAAAATAACCTCAAGGTCATCTAGGTCAACCAAACCCAACCTCAAGGTCATCTAGATCCACCAAACCTAACCTCAAGGTCATCTAGGTCATCCAAACCTAACCTCAAGGTCATCTAGGTCAACCAAACCTAACCTCAAGGTCATCTAGATCAACCAAACCTAACCTCAAGGTCATCCACGTCATCCAAACCTAACATCAAGGTCATTCACGTCATCCAAACCTAACCTCAAGGCCATCCTTGAAAAAAAAATGAAAAAAAAATAATAAAAAAAAAAAAAAATGAAAAATAAATAAAAAAAAATGAAAAAAAATATAAAAAAAATAAAAAAAAAGAAATTGAAAAAAAAATTAAAAAGAAAATTTAAAAACACATAAAATCGGGAATAAATAGGAAAAAAATGAACTTGGGCTCTGAACTCTGAACTTGGGGCTCTGAACTCTGAACTTGGGGCTCTGAACTCATGGCTCTGAACTCTGAACTCGGGGCTCTGAACTCAGGGTTCTGAACTCTGAACTTGGGGCTCTGAACTCGGGGCTCAGAACTCTAGACTCTGGACTCAGGTTCTGAATTCTGAACTTCCAGACTCTGGACTCGGGGCTCTGAACTCTGG
Source organism: Nilaparvata lugens (assembly GCF_014356525.2). Taxonomy (NCBI): domain Eukaryota; kingdom Metazoa; phylum Arthropoda; class Insecta; order Hemiptera; family Delphacidae; genus Nilaparvata; species Nilaparvata lugens. The sequence goes on along the minus strand of NC_052518.1, from coordinate 37,446,705 downwards.
ACTTCTGGACTCTGGACCCTAAACTCTGAACTCAAATGTCCTGCATCATTGAAAATGTCTGTCAACGAGATAATACCATGAGTTCCTCCTCCTCAAGCTCAATCACTGCATCCCCCAGACATAGCTCACTGTTTGGCAACATGTCATAGTAGACGGAATACCTCTCAGTGCTGACAAACTGTCTTATACCAAACAGAGAAAAGTGGTGGTTGTGGTGGGGATAACCTTCCTTGTCAACAGGTCTATAACAATGCCACCACTTCTCAATTCTACCTTAACATTAGTATGAAGAAGTATCATATTCTATATAATTTAAGTCTTTGAACATAAATCCTCTATGGTGTAGTGGTTAGCAAGTCAGCCTCCCAAGTTGGAGGTTCCAGGATCGAATCCAAGGTGGTAAAGGTAAGTATTTAAGGTCAGTATCAACAGAACCAGAGGATATATTTTTTGTATGTAGTGGGTAGACTGGCCCACCACTGCCAGTCACCCGCCACCGGTCACCCCACCAGTCGCCCGGCCACCACCGGTTGCCGGCCGCCGCCGGTTGCCTGGCCGCCGCCGGTCGCCTGGCCGCCGCTGGTCGCCTGGCCGCCACCGGTCGCTCCGCCAGTCGTCCGACCGCCACCGGTCGCCCCATCGGTCGCCCCACCGGTCGCCCCGCCAGTCGCCCCGCCGCCGGTTGCCCCGTCAGTCACCCCGCCGCCAGTCACCCCACCACCACCAGTCGCCCCACCGACGGCTGCCATCCCACCACCAACAGTTGACCTCCTGCGTCTGGCAATTGTCCCGCCGGCTGAGCATGGGCATTCTCAATGACCCTAGCTCCTCCTGTCACATGGACCATGCTCACCAGTATTCAGCCTGTCTGTGGTGGGATGGTAGGGTCATCCACTCAGTGTTCAGTCAGTTGGGCCTGACCCTTTTAAAAGTTGATAAAAAAGATAATTTTGAATAAAATTTAGAATTTTGAAATAGGCAGACACATCTAGAAAGCACCTGAGTCTATACCTAATTCATGCAGGTGAACGGGCTAGAGTCAAGAAAACTTCAATTAATCTTGCCATGCCTGATTTAATAGGTTTCTACTATAGAATAACACTAAAATTTGAAATAATTGAAAAATACAAACAGCTTCAATAAACATTGGCAACTAAAATCAAACAACAGAAACAACAATATCATGTTACTTTGTTGACATTCTTCATCTGATTCGGGGGCGCATTACTATCCCCGTTTAGATAGCAATACGTCACAAAACCAAAAAATATCAGTAATAAAATAACCAATTGATTTCAACATGAAATTACTCAAGAAAGAAGAGCCCGTTGAACCCAAATTTTGTCAATAGTAACCCATATAACCCATTTCATAATAATTTTGAGTCCCCACTTTTGATTGACATTCTCAAATGAACCTTTGTTTCACTACACTGCTTTATCGTCGGGGTTACAGTACCTTGTTTTTGGCGGTGAACTTTTAATATACAATGCAACATTTATGGAAACACCCGTAATAAACTAATATAATGCTTTTAGAAAATGAATACTTCATTAATTATGATGTTAACTTTTATATAAATTGATATAATACTCTTAGAAAAGGAATAATCCAGATTGAAATGATGCTAACTTATATGATATTTTTCGTTTGGTTTGTGAAATCAAATATAATTTTTCATATAGTAGCTTGGCTAGTATTGTTGGAAACTTGTGTGCTAGCCAACATTTATTTTATTTATTATTTATAAACTATAGGATGCAATCCAAGTGTAAACAACTGGCATTCACCCAAAACTGCTCAGAACCTTAATTAAAAATGAACATTCCAGAGTTTATGATTTGATTTACCTACAAATACAAGTCCAAAAACGAGTATCAACTAGAATCATGAATTTATCACAAAACAAAACAAGACACTTTATAACACAATAAAAGAAAAAGATATTGAAAATTTCACTTTAAGGTAAAAATAATGTTTGCCCTATAAGATTCATCTTGTAGATAGTTTTTACCTTTAATTAAATAAAATTAGTAGACACATAGAAAATAATTTAAATTGTATTAAAATTTGAACATTCATTAATATTAATTTCATGGAAAAGAAAACTTTCTTCTCCGTCTATTAAGATTTCTATCATAAAAAATTTACCAAATCATTCAAAAGCCTTAATGACATAAGAAAACAGAGTCTGAAAAATATGAATTATAAAATGTCATGAACTCAATATGAACATAATCTTAAAAATTTCATTCCAATTTAAAGGCTATCTTCCTGACTTTCAGCAATACTCTACGATAATATATCTCCAGAAACAATAACTCAAATGTAACGTAACTGAAAACCTTCTATACTTCTTTAGAAAAAATTCATAAGTATCTTCCATCACTAATAAAATCAAAAGGATTATTCTCAATCAATATTATTAACTTGAAAAATGACAGGCTTTGTTAATACAATACTCTTATGGAAGTTTCAATCAATTTAATTCCCTCAATTATATTTTAACCTTATTTTACATACCTTAGCGGTTATTTGAAGAAACAATTATTCGTACATGATGAAGAAACACAATTAAACTTTTCAGGACATGGCACTACTAGAAAATTAAAACTTTAATAAAAATAAAACTAGCTCCTACATTAACTAATGTTATAAACTTGTAAACCTGCCCAAAAAGGGGGAAACATAGTGACTACATCTTTACTTTCGTAGTGCTCCTAGCAAAGTGTCCTCCTGAACGTAATGTGGTCTCGAGGCTGGGGAATCCTTCCACTACTGTATTTAAAAACAGGTCACCTATTGGGCGAAGGGAATCAATTTGACCAATCGTCGCGTGGCTTCTAGAGCCTTTGGACCAAATAGTAACTGCAAAATTGATAGTTTGTTATAATTTCAATGCTTGCTGTTTTCCAGCTTATCGCACTCCATGTCACGACAAGAAAGCTAAGTTTTAGAGATAATTCCATAATCTACATTCCTCGATGACTCGGAGCCACAATTTTTAAATATCTATCATGGGAAACTCGAAGTTGTGGCCGTTCATAATAGAGAGAGAAAATAATTTATTTCGCTAACTCACAATAATGGCTCTAGTCTATTGCGTATTTAATTTACTATTATAACTTGGGAAAAGGCCTGAATTAAAAAGAGTGCTTGGCACACAGTTGAATTACTGATCAGTCAGTCAGTTCAATTACTGATCAGTCACTGTTCAGTCACTGTTCAGTAACTGTTCAGTCACTGATCAGTCACTGTTCAGTCACTGATCAGTCACTGTTCAGTCACTGCTCAGTAACTGTTCAGTCACTGATCAGTCACTGTTCAGTCACTGTTCAGTCCCTGATCAGTCACTGATCAGTCACTGTTCAGTCACTGTTCAGTCAGTGGGACTCAGAATGTACTTATAGCTAAACTATATCTAAGGAGATGGTAGGTAATAAGTAAACAGTTTGGAATACAATTAGCTCTTCATTGATCAATTCAACATCCATTTTATTGGAAAGTTTACTACAAGCAGGTTCCAAAAGTCCAAGTTGTTTATCATATTGAGTGTGCAGAAAAGTGATTTATCCATGATGTTTCTCCTTGGTCCATGTCAAGCAGATGATGTCCCAGGTAGTAGACTCTTTTCCCAGCACTAGTCCTTGGCAAGTCTTCTATGTTGATGTCTGATAGTCTTCGGATGATATTCAGTGATACCTCTAGAACACTGTTTCAGATAGAGACAATACCCTGTCATTGTTGTTGAATCACCTCACAACCTCTTCCCTTCAGGTAATTGATGCTCCTTTGAGTCAAAAGTATAGGTGTGGTAGTATTTCTCACCACTACATCATCCTCCTCCTCCTCTTTCTTCTTCTCCTCCTCCTCCTCCTTCTCCTCCTCTTCCTCTTCCTCCTCCTTATCCTCTTTCTCTTCCTCCTCCTCCTCCTCCTCCTCTTCCTCTTCCTCTTCCTCCTCCTCATCCTCTTCCTCTTCCACCTCTACCTCATTGTTCTCCTCCATATCAGTTTCCTCTTCCTCATCTTCTACATGATCCTCATCCATCTTCAGATCGAATGGGGAGATTGATGGTAAATTTGTCTCACCATAGTCACCCCACTTTGAGAATAGGAGTACCATCTTCTCTATTGTTCCAGATACACAGTTGATCGACAAAATGTCTATTCTCCACAGATGATTCCAGCCTAATGAATCTAATCTGCTATGTATCCAATATATATCCATATTTGTACAGCATTATGATTTTGATTGTACCTCAATATATTACCTAGTGTCTAAGGTGTTGTTGTCCTCTGCTTTCTCAAGTAAAGACCTTTACCAACCTTTGATCTCTGCTGTCTCAAGTAAAGACCTGTACCAACCTTTGGTTTCTGATGTCTCAAGTAAAGACCTCAACCTCCTTTCATTGATTTTTTCTTTGATGGTTGAATCTTCTGTTTCTTCCCCTTCTCAACCACCCTGCTGACTTCCTTCAGTGATCTTTCCATACCTCCCCCAAATTTTGCCTTAGCCTTCATGATGTTGGTGACTGCTAGTGCTGCAGCTTTTTCCAACACCCCTGCATCTTCAGATCTCACTCTGTCCCAGGCTCTCTCTGTCAAGATGCTGTCTGCTACTGCTCTGCTTGCTGTATCACCACTCTTGGAATAGGCAATATCATGCTCCTTGCAAGCCTGATCAAGTTCGTTGATTCCTGGATCACCTTGTGCTAATCGCTTCTGAAGTTTTGTTCCTGGTCCACAGTATTGATAGCCAGGGATATGGCCAGTTCAACTGGTAGAATGTCGATTGCCTTATTTACTATTGTACCAGCAGCTCCCTTGATAGCTGACAGAACACCTCTTCCTCTATAGATCTTCTGACTTTTCTCCTTACTAAAATCACGCCTTGGGGCAATAGATCCTCTCCCAGTCTCTCTCAATGTCTCAATGTCTCTCAGAATGTCTTTGACCACCATCTCTGCTATCATCCAAAAGGCGTTTGATTGTATTCTTATACTTGACTTTGTTGTAGTTAACAATCTCACCTCTTGGATCATTGTTCTATCTGTGCACACTGGTCCAGTTCAATATTTCTTCATAAGCCTGTCTGTCAGCGGATTCAACTAATGCACAATTTGGATTCTTCTTGAAAATCAACTCACAAAGTCCCAATGTAGCTGTGAGGGTCTTTTCTTCCTGATCTAGAGGGTCAGTCAGCACAATTTCATCACCATTCTCTCCAAAAGTTGAATACTTATTGCCCAGGTAGTAAGCATTGTCTCTCACTCTTGGCCCAAAAGTTTCATCAAAATCGTCATTGTCCTTGCTCAATGATCCTCTAATGTAATCAGCTACCTGTTTTCCAGCTAGATCAGTTTGATCAAGGATAATCTGAACTGTTGTACCATGACTTTCATTCAATAATTGTTCAACATTCTTATCATCATCCTGTCCATCTCCAGACAGCTCCTCATCACTGCTATCATCATATCCTCTACTCATATTATACTCCTCACCCTCATCCCCTTCAAATGCCTGTTTTCCTGCTTTCCATAGTTGTCGTCCAACTCCTGAGGTGCCTACCATTGGACTTGAAACTTCTCCAGTTCCATATGATTCAAATGTTGTTGACTCTTCATCAATGCTGGAGAGTTGGAGCTTATGTTTTGCTTCGGGTCGCCGTCAACCTGTCTCCCCGACAACTAGTCTCCTCGCTATTTTGATCACAGGCGTCAGTAAATCCCCTGGCAAAATATACCATTGCCGTCAACTAGTCTCCCCGACAGTAAATCCCCTACTAGAACGAAGGAGACTAGTTGTCGGCGACAACTAGTCTCCTCACACGCTCACGACAACTAGTCTCCCCGACAGTAAATCCCCTGCTGGATAGGCCTATGAGGGGTCTGGTTGTCATGATCGTATCCGACAACTAGTCTCCCCGACAGCTAGTCTCCCCGACAGCTAATACCCTATTGAACATTGGAACCAGCTTGAAGCGGGCGGGGAAGTAGTACAATCACAGATACTGTGGTACACATTCTATTAATTCAAACAGTGAAGAATTTGACAACATATTTGAGTTTTCAATCAATATTATGGAACGGTTCTACAATATTGACAATGACTCAGTCGAATTTCTATGAATTCGATTATTAGAAGAGAAGCTTGTTGAAGTTGTCACTTCTATGACTGCAAACATAAAATTAAAAAAATAAACCACTGTATAATTCAAAAATATAAACTTCCGAATTCAACTGACTTGGAAATGTTCCTTATTGAATTGGCAAGCTGTTTCAGAATGAGTTTGTAAGTCTCGCAAGTGATTCCTGCATGTATGCATGGATTTTAATATATATATATATATATATATACATATATATATATATAATCATCGCTTACCTCACCTAATTTTTTTGTTACCATTTTATATCACATATTTTTAACTCATATATGAGTTTTAATTTCATATATATTCTCAACATGTATTCACTCAATTTTCTTTTTTTTATGATTTGATACAAGCCATATAAAAATGAATTGCACCTCTTCATATAGCTGAAATTTGTGGATGTGTTGTATAATATATATATCAGTTTATTACTTGTACATATTTAAATCTTATGAATTCGGCTTGAGAAATAAATTGTTAATGAAAGTTATTGTTTGTAATTATTTGTTACCTTGAAAAAATAAATAGTTTTGAGAGCCAAAAAATTGAGACAAATTCATGGAAGATCACATTTTCAAACTCTGTACAATATGGTCACAGCTAGTTTTTTAAAACAAGTCATAACCGTGTAAAGTAGTTTAGAAACGTTGCATGAAAAACCTATTGATATTTGATGAAGTGTCAAACAACAGGATGATGAATAAATAATTACCTTTTTTTTAATGTTTTAATTGAAAAAGTGAGTAATTTTCAGTTGAATTTTGCATTTGAATAAACATCATGTTCAATAAACGACTCACATCTATTCAAACAGTCGAACAGGTTGTCTGGTACATTTGTCTATTTCACAGTTTTAATCCTTGCCTGTTATTTCTGAAAGCTTCTATAACTTCTTGATCTGACGCAGGGCCGGATCTACCATTTTTTCTAGGAGTGGGGGGCAAGGGTTACTTTTGGCGCCCCCCTCATGATCGACCATCACCGATCGATTTACAATAATGAGAGGGATTATTACTATATTAGTCATAGGCCTATACGACGTTGAAATAAAACTTAGGTTGAATTAGAAGGCAGTTTTAATGATAATATATGTCTTCTCATTGTTCATTTTCATTTACATACATAATTCAAAACAATGGTGGAAAAATCAAAGCCCCGACTTTAAAATTAACTTGTTGATGTGAGAATATTTAGAAAATATGAATATTGCTATTAATACTAGGGATTAATTTTCAACACATTTTTAACAATAGAATAATAAGTGGGTAGATAATCTTAATGAAAAAAAATCTAATCAAAGAATATTCACAAAATGCATAATTTGCGATTATCAGAATATACAAGGAATGACAGATATGGAGTTCTTGATCATTACAGTACAGTAGCAAAAATCACTCATCACAAAAATCTTCAGTGCTAGCCAATTACTTGAATAAAAAAGTACAGAAGTAAAATTGTTAGAAAATTGTCTGATAAATAACTCAAGTGAAAATTATACTTATAATTATACTTTTTGTGTCATAAGTTTCTCTTGTGCTTACTAAAACACCTTCATGTGTTTTACACCTTCACACCAAACACCTTCATGATCCAGGTAATGCATTAGCATTAAATATTCTCCAGAGGCAGAATCTGCAATTGAAGCTATGAAATCAATCAAGAATTTAAGATTTATATTGAATGAAGTAAATCGTAAGATATAACAGACTAAGTAAAACAAAAACGTTATGCAGTGAAATGATAAGTCAGTTAATCGAGAAAATATATAGTTACAAGAAAAAAATAGATCCACAAGATAATTTGATTAAGTTCATACAACCTACACAAACTATTTGAACGAAGAACTTCTAAATAAAATCTGGTGTGGTACACTCACACAACTTTCCTTGCTCATTGAACTATAAGCCTCATTATCAAACGAGAATAATTTAGGGGAATAACATAATGACGATTGACGGCAACATATTTGCAACTACGATCAGACTACTGTATATGTGTATATACAATTGTTTTCAGAGTACTTTTTCCTTTATGTAAATTGTGAAATTCGATGTTTTTTTTTAAATTCGTCAAAACAGCTGTTCTACAGATGAAATATCTTGACTATGACTGTGTTCTTTTTATAAACTGCTCTACCTACCCACGGTATATGGAAGAAGAAAAAGTAAAAACCGTGTACCAACCTACCTCATGCACGAGAAGGAGGTTACAAAGTCCATTTCTCAAGGATTGGGTGGACCCCTCATTAGTACCCAAGGAAAAAGACTCATGTCAGTTGATAGAGCTAATAAATAACTATACAGGGTATGGATTTCAAAAAATTCGTTAGAGCCGTTTTTGAGAAAATCGTGAAAAAAATGATTTTTTAGTAACTGTCATTTTTCTCAAGAATATTACGGAGCTCCTGCAATTTTCTCATAAATAAGACTCATGTCAGTTGATAGGGCTCATAAATAGCTATCCATGGTATAAATTTGAAGAAAATCGTTGGAGCCGTTTTCGAGAAAACCGTGAAAAACATGGCTTTTCAGTCATTATCCGCCATTTTTCTCAAGAATGTTACGGAGCTCCTGAAATTTTCCCAGAAATGAGACTCATGCCAGTTGATAGGGCTTATGAATAGCTATCCATGGTATGAATTTGAAGAAAATCGATGGAGCCGTTTTCGAGAAAAACGTGAAAAACATGGCTTTTTAGTCATTATCCGCCATTTTTCTCAAGAATATTACGGAGCTCCTGAAATTTTCCCTGAAATGAGACTTATGCCAGTTGATAGGGCTTATAAATAGCTATGGTATGAATTTGAAGAAAATCGTTAGAGCCATTTTCGAGAAAAACGTGAAAAACATGGTTTTTTAGTAATTATCCGCCATTTTTTCCGCCATCTTGAATTGAATTTTATTGAATTTCTCATTGTCGGGTCCTCAGGGTATGAGGACCTTAAGTTTAAAATTTCAAGTCAATCGGTTAATTAGGAATGGAGTTATCGTGTTCACAGACATACACACATACACACACACACACACACACACACACACATACACACACACACAGACCAATACCCAAAAATCATGTTTTTGGACTCAGGGGACCTTGAAACTTATAGAAAACTTGAAATTGGGGTACCTTAATTTTTTTTGGAAACCAATACTTTCCTTACCTATGGTAGTAGGGCAAGGAAAGTAAAAATCGAGAGTTATAAGTTTCTTGCCCTAACTGTAGAAGATGAACTGGAAGCCGCAAAAGCAGCATCTTTCAAATGATTCTAATTTTTCGGTTTTTTTTTGCTGAGAATGTGTTTATTATTTCATCAAAAGAAAGCAAAGAAGGCCTTTCATGTTCAATATTTATGATGCTTAAATTTGTTAGTCTTTGCTGGGTCATGGTATTTCTTAAATAGGTCTTATAATAAGTTTCAATTTACTGAAACTTCTCTCTCCAGATGCCACAGAAACTGGAAGTGCTACAAATGTTTTTAGAGCTACACATATGTTTCGATAACCCTCTAACAACTTGCTCTTACAAAATATTCTGAGCAAAGATGTTGCTGTTGCGGCTTCCAGTTCATCTTCTACAGTTAGGGCATGAAACTTAGAACACTCGTTACTCTCGATTTCATTTAGATGTTCTTCTTCGTTCAAATAGTTTGCATAGGTTGTAGCCAATTCTGTAGTCTTACTTTTCAAAGTTTTAACGTCTAGTGCTTTAATTTGAGCCTCACACAAAAAAACTGAACTTGTCAGCAATCATTTTCAATGCATCATACTTGTTCGTCAGCACAGTAATAATTCTGTCACAAATTTGAAAAAGTGATCTTCTGAAAATCACTTCTCCCGTACCTTATCTCTTCAAATTTGTACCTTCATCTTCATGTGCGTCTTCTGCCATTTTCTTTTTCTTTCGTTTGCTTGTTTCCTTGTACTCTGCTGCTATGTCCATGTTGCAAGATAAAAAATTTGCCTCAGTAATTGCATCTGAAATAGTTACCTCCCTAGTTGATGATAATAAAGTTGAAAGACCTTGTATGTTTCTTGCAGCATTGTCTACTGTTGTCTTCTCTCATTGCAAAAACTTATTCACTCGATCAATTTTTTTAAGGACTGAATATCAGAAGCATGTAATCACAACAAATTCTGAGCTCTTCATGTTTTAATGAGAAATTTAGCTCTTGTTTCTGGAGATGAAAATTCATGGGTGGCTTCTTCATGGGTGGATTCTTTAAGAGCAGAGAGCACTTTGTCCATGTGTTTATATAATAACTTCCACAGTTTCAATTCTTGCCGACCATCTTGTTTTAATCTCTGATTTTAATAAAAGAGGAACATGCTGTTTTAAAACTTCCCACCTTGATTTTAAACAATGAATGTAGTTGTAAAGGCTATTTACAATTCCAAAATATATTTGTGCTTCAACACATGCCTCTGCTGAATTAAGCCCAACTAAATTTAATGAGTGGGCTGAGCATGGAACAAAGTAGGCTAGTTTATACAGCGGAAGTATATTGCGGCTATAAAAATACTTCTCATTTTGTTCTGTTGGTTTTGCCAAAATATTTTAGTGAAATAAATTTAGAATGTGCACAGAGCTATATCACACTATTGGAACATCAAATTAACAATGTCAGATATAAACGCCTAAAGCAGTTATTATTTTTTTAACCTATATATCTTTATAAGAAAATGCTTATGCAACACCACCTGGGACGGAGTTAAGAATTAGATAGAGTTTGTTTAGGTATAACAATTTGGAACTACTGTTGTATGTGAATCATGCATGCATGTGTTGAGGCGATGATGCATGCATGGGCTGCCCCACCTCTTGCGGTATTGATACAAAAGATTTCTCGGACAGCCCTCAGAATGGGACAGGACGTTCGGCAGAAGTCATCATAGAAGTCAAATGCTATTGTAGTATAGACAATACATTATACGGACAATAGACTATGCAGGGTGCGTTTTTAAAAAGACTTTATTCAGGCCGAGCCTGTACACTACAACTACATAATACAGAATATTGCTTAAGACTGCTTTACATTGATTGATTCTAATACCGTATTTATATGAAACAGTTACATTGATAACATTGGGGGAAGCTAGATTGGAAATTACACAATAAACAATAACAACTGATTAGATTAATTTAGTAGACTAATGGATTGTAAATAAGATATCAGTAATGGATTGGACTAAGTACATAGAAAGATAATATTAGGGGAAGCTAGATTAGACATTACACAATAAACAATAACAACTGATTAGACAAATTTAGTAATGGATTGCAAATAAGATATCAGTAATGGATTGGACTAAGTACATAGAAAGATAATATTAGGGAAAGCTAGATTAGACATTACACAATAAACAATAACAACTGATTAGACAAATTTAGTAATGGATTGCAAATAAGATATCAGTAATGGATTGGACTAAGTACATAGAAAGATAATATTAGGGAAAGCTAGATTAGACACTACACAATAAACAATAACAACTGATTAGACAAATTTAGTAATGGATTGCAAATAAGATATCAGTAATGGATTGGACTAAGTACATCTAAGACTAAGATTAGCAGGCTCGCTTCACCAGCCTGCATTTTTACCATGTTAGGACAATCCAGATTAAATGTCTGGCTAAACGGATATTGCGAGCGAAGCGAGCCTGACGGCTAGTAATATAATATTCCCAGGATTGAAGTAGTTGTGCCCAATCAATTTTTCCGCGATAAATGCATTTAAATCTTCAACTTGGTGCCAACCTAACAAAGTCAACTCAACTTAATGCCAACCTGACAAAATTATTAATTTAGTTGCCAGTTAACAACTGTTTCGAAGAGGTACTCTATCTAGATTATAGTTCTATAGTAACATACGATATGGAAATTTCAACTATTATTAAGAGATTGGGAGAAGAAGAATATACATGCTAAAAGACGAACTTTAAACCCTTAAAAGTAACCCTTAGAGTTAAAATATTGCCAAAAGATTTCTTAGTGCGCCTCTAAAGGGCCAACTGAACATACCTACCAAATTTGAACGTTTTTGCCCGGTAGATTTTTAGTTCTGCGAGTGAGTGAGTGAGTGAGTGAGTGAGTGAGTCAGTCAGTCAGTCAGTGAGTGCCATTTCGCTTTTATATATATAGATGAATTGTTAGTGGAATAATAATAATAATGAATGATAAGTTGATTATACATTTTATTTCCACCACGAAAACAATATAAATGTTAAAATCGTTATTTCGGAAATTAACTACCAACTACATTCTTTGAAGGTGATGTCCACATGAGCTTAAGACTTGTGCGTGGATAATGGGAAGAATGTGATTTCTGAATCATCGGAAAGCGATTATAATCACATTTTGTAAATATCCTTTTCAGTTTCAAATAATAACTCGAGTTATTTAGTATTTCGTAGAATTGATATTCTAATAGATCAAGTACAGTATGTTGTTCAATCTATATATAAAAAAGCGAAATGGCACTCACTCACTGACTGACTGACTCACTCACTCACTCACTCGCAGAACTAAAAATCTACCGGACCAAAAACGTTCAAATTTGGTAGGTATGTTCAGTTGGCCCTTTAGAGGCGCACTAAGAAATCTTTTGGTAATATTTTAACTCTTAGGGTTGTTTTTAAGGGTTTAAAGTTCGTATTTCAGCATTTATATGCTATATTCTTCTTCTCCCAATCTCTTAATTATAATTGAAATGTCCATATCATACGTTACTATAGAACTATAATCTAGATAGAGTACCTCTTCGAAACAGTTGTTAACTGACAACTAAATTAATAATTTTGTCAGGTTGGCATTAAGTTGAGTTGACTTTGTTAGGTTGGCACCAAGTTGAAGATTGAAATGCATTTATCGCGGAAAAATTGATTGAGCACTACTACTTCAATCAGAGCTATTACTGGGAATATTATATAACAAGCCGTCGAGCTCGCTTCGCTCGCCATATCCGTTTAGTTAGAAGTTTAGTCTAGACCCCCGACTGGATTGTCCTAACATATGATAAAAATGCTCAAATTAAAAATGCAGGCGAGCGAAGCGAGCCTGCTGATCTCATTCTTGGACGATCCAGTCGGGGGTCCAGGGGGCGGAGCCCCCTGGCTAGACGGATATGGCGAGCGAAGCGAGCCTGACGGCTAGTACAATATAACTTGAAGAATGAATCCTCGAAATTTCATGAATTTATTTGCTATCAATTAAAAACAGTTTATCATGCCATATTTCAATCAGTTTTACAATATGGATTAGTCATATGGGGTGCTGCATATGATGTACACATGGATAATCTATTCATCATTCAGAAAAATAATAGAAACCATCTTAAATAAACCAAAGTTATACCCATCTAATCTTTTTTCCATGGATTTTGATGTTGACAACTATAATGTCAAAGCTGCGTTTACAAAATAAAATTATGGTTCATAAATAAAAAACATGGTGAAAAATACAAATATCTTGCCAAAGCTGATCAAGAACACACTTATCATTTCGGACGGGGTGTAACAGAGAAATATCAAGTTCATTCTACAAGACTTTCATTGATCAGAAGGTAGCTAATTTACTCAAGCAGTAAACTGATCAATGAAATACCTTTGATTTGTATTTCAAAATTAGTAAAAAGAGCATGAAAGAGTGGATTAAAGGTAGGCGCACACAGATCGTCATCGGACGGACGGCACGCATCGGACGATTAGATTTGATGCATTGTTTTCAATTGGAGTGCGGATAGGTATGCGCATTCCAATTGAAAACAATGCATCAAATCTAATCATCCAATCCGTCCGATGCGTGCCGTCCGTCCGATGACGATCTGTGTGCGCCTACCCTTAGAGAGAATTTTTCTATACCGTACCTGAGATATAGCAATTTAATATTCAATTTCAATTTTTTATTTTATTTTATCGTGTTTTCTCTGCACAATATTTGTTGATTTTTGATGATTCAACTGTTCTAAAGTTTCTACTGTAATTATACCGAATTAATTAAATTTTCTGCATTATTTCGAAATATTATGTTTTTCTTTTACTGTTTTGCACCTCCCACCAGCGGCAAAGAGTTTCCTTTTGCTAGTGATGCCTAGATTTTATAATTCATTTTTTAAAGTATATGTTTGAATGATTATGTTTATTTATTTATATATTTAATGATATGTCAAATTATAAAGAATTTGTAATCTGTCTTAAATATTCTAATTTGAAATTCTGAAATTACTCATTTCTAAGATTTTCAATTTTGGTTGCTCATATCTGATGCTCATATCAAATAAATGTGGACATTCTCTATTTTATTGTACTTATCCAACAAGTACATTAGAAATAATTCTATTCAACTACTGAACTCCATTATAGGCTCTTTAAAATAGTGGGATCACTATAGGATGATTATCCATAAACGTATCACTTACTTGTTGATTTCTTCCTGGAAGATGATTGAATTCGGCGAGTTTTCTGTTGCTGCCCTTTGAAGAATTGAAGACCTAAGAGCCTCAATTCTTGATTCGTTGGGCTCACTCTTGCAGGCATTCTCTGGCAAATGACTACGAGTAATTGAGCATTCACCCATACTAGATTCCCCAGTATTGCATTCAACAGAGCAAGTCCCAGAACACTCTTTTTTAACGCAAACCATGTAAATGGAACCATTAAAATATTTTTTTTTGCTTATAAATAAACCCACTTTCATCTTCCCACCGAAACCCTTTATATCTTGCTTTATATACTGCTGACATGACCAAAATCACTTGAACACTTTTTAACGACTGTCACTGGACACTACCGATTTGGACACTGTCGGGGAAGAACTGTCACCCTCACATTCCGTGCAATGTATGTGCTATGAGCGATTGTGGGAGCGGGCCTTCGAAGAATTTCCAGGATTCCATTCAAAGCTGAATGCTTTCTCCTACCATCAACAGGTTCTTGACCTGTTTTTACTTTACACAAATGACTTACCTTGATATTTGATTCACTGCAAGATTTTTATGTTTGCAGATGATATTTTGTTGACTTCCTCTCATGAATCGTTACAACATGATACCAATACTCTAGCTAAATGGTCACATAATAATTGTCTATGTCACCAAAACCAAGGTGCTACATATAACCTCATCCTACATGAAAAGAATTAGGGAACCCAAAATTAAGCACCATTGCTGTGAATGTTTCCAACTGCAGGAGCAAGATATTTTCATATGTACAAGATATTGTCAGTTTATATCGAATTGTATAAATTAAAAGTATTTAGGAGTAACAATTGACAGTCATTTTCGTTGGGATATTCGTATTAAAAATGTTTGTAATAGACTCAAACAGGTATTGGCCAAAATGTATTATATTGAAGATTTAATACCTAATAAAGTGAAGAGGATGATGTATATAGCCTTGGGAGAGTCTGTTATGAGATATGGATTGCAAGGGTGGGGATTTGGTAGCAATGTTTATCTTAGGAGAATATCTTCGGTACAGAGGAAGATTTTACGTTTGGTCAGTAATTCTCAGGGAGATATTTCATATGAGAACCTTTTGAATAGATGCAAGGTTTTGAATATAAAAGGTATATTTCCGTTTACTTTGATTTTAGAAAACTACTTCTGCAAAAAATATTTAGTTATGAAAGTTAATCGATTGATTGATTGATTGATTGAGTACTTTATTTATGTAGATTACAATATATACTGTCTTATACACTTATATACAATAGCTTACAATACAGCAAAATTATAGATGAATTTACATTATATAGACTAAGAAAATAATTGTTGAACTGTATATGATATGAAAAAGCAATTTGTAATATAATAACTATAATAATTATATTGTTATGCATCTACATAAATTGGCGGAGGTTTGGACATATCAATGTCCATTCTTCGGAAAGAATATTAAAAATATCCTTCCCACTAACTCTCTACCAAAACGTTAATTTCATTATTTAAACTAAGGATTTATTTATCAATGGAAATATTGTGAAAGTTTTAATCAATATGAATATTTAAGAGAAAAAAAAACAGAAAATTTATAAAGTAAAATAATTATATAGGTAGATAAGATCAAATAATTGATTAATAAAATGAAGTAGGCTGAAAGTAGATCAGGGTAATCAACTTTCAGTAATATACAGCAGTATGCAGTGGATGATTGAAATAACATGAGTTTATATTATATATATATATATATATATATATATATATATATTATATATATATATATATATATATATATATACAATTTGTTCTATAACAGGTTTAAAGGTTTGTATTTGTGGGATGGGTGGGGGATGGTTGTCATGTGATCGTTCTAGGGCCGGACAGTTTCAGTCATTTGTTCCAAAAGATGTTTTTTTAAAGTCAGGATGAAGCTCGCTCGGCTCTCGATGGACCTGATAGAAACAGGAAGTGCATTCCATGCACGACAGGCACTGACTAAGAAGGATTTTGTGAAAATAGTAGTTTGATGATTGGGTATCCTTAAAGTACTTTCTCCGGTTCTAGTATGTGAAGCATCTATCCTCCTACCTTCAGAGACAAATTTGAAATCATCTTTAAAATAGTTCGGATTACCGTATTTCAAGATATCTCTAACAAGCTTGACTATTCGAAAAAGCCTTTGATTGGGAAGCTTTAATGTTGAACTAGCAATGTTCTGTTGTTCTTCACATCTAGCAAATGTTCTTAAATCGATATGATTTAAGGAATGAGAGGTATGTTGTACCATTTACTTCGAATAATTTAGCCAGAAACACCTTAATCTACATTGTACCAGGAACTTTCAATGATTTACCCGATAATTGAGCTGAGTTGGTTAATATGCGCCTGTTGAAAAGAAATTTGAAGATTTGGTTGAATAATTACACTTTAGATGTAACATAATGCAACTCATTATTAATGTATTGTATTGTTGTAATTCATTCTGTTCTATTTTTTGTATGTAAGTTCAGGTTGACTATATATTATAATACTCTTTAGGTTTTTGAGAGCTGAGCCAACAATTAATTAATTAATATCATGATAATTTTAACTGTTAAGTAAATTCTGTAAGTAAATTTGACAGTGTAATAAACTGATAAGTGAATTTAACTATTAAGTAAAAATAAAGTTCACTGATATATGTATGATTATATTTGAATTTACATGTTTTGTATAATAGTACCTTGTCAAGCAGCCTCTTTGAGGTTCGCTTAAGGTAGCTTATTCATTCAATAAACGTTTTTTCTATTCTATTCTATTCTATTCTATTCTATTGACACCCTCCACTGAATCTTCTGTCTTTGTCCCTCAATGAACAGCGTTGAAAATAATACATTTCCTCGATATTGTTCTGATTTTTCAGAGTTCTAAGGGCGAAATGACGCAGGTAAGTTTGTTATGTCAATCACATTAGTCAAAGTCATGGATCCTCTCTACAACTTTTGAATAATCACTTTAGTGGGGATTTTGGCACAGTGTTATGGCCTGTGATGAGTAATCGCCAGACAATACAGTTGACCTGTGCAGGCGTCACAAAACAAGAGTTTATTGTTAGGGAAAACCTGATTTCTGTAAAACCCTTCAACATTTCCTAATGACGACCCTCCCTTTCTTGGATCAGTCCCTTTTTCTTGGAAATATTTCTTCAAAGATGCCGATTCTATTATTAATATATTGATAAATTCCTAAAACTTCTTATTGTTTCAATGAACAAGAGAGCCTAATACGATCTATACAATTTTCAAACATTCAAGTCAATCTTGGGGCTGGTGTGAAGTTGGCTGGTAGTAATAATATTCCAACTCTCAAATCTAAAACCTAGAAATCTGAACAAACGTCACATTTTTCAAAATAACCAAAACTAATGATGTATATTATTATTTACAGCGTTTTTTTTGCGTTTTCCCAGCTTTATCGAAAACAAATGAACAGAAAATATCCAAATTTAGTGCAGAAGCTCAGCTAGGGAGTAAGATGTAGTAATAGGAGGACTTTGGAATAATGCAAAAGATACACCTAAAATAAGCGGGTTTTCCAGCGTTTAAGAACATTTCTGCGTTTTCTAACGTAACATAATAGAGTAACATAATTCTAACATAACGTAACATAATTCTGACATAATAGAGGCTTATAAAACAATAAATTACCTCCGGTTTTTGGGTCCTCTTGCTCTCCCACTCTAGATATCAAGCTACCCAACACTATATTATTATGTTATCACTTATAATATTCACCTACTGTTATCTGAATCTTAGTTTTGTAATTTTAATCACACATATTGTAATTTATAGTAAATATAATACCATATAACTTCTGAATAATACTGCTTGCAGGAACTGCCCCCCAATCTCAGACGCATAGTCTTACTGGGGGAATTCCACTCAATCAATATGTTCGTTGTACTGTTTTTGTAAAAATGTGATTCTTATTTTGTTGAATTTCAAATATAAATATGTACATGTATTGTATGCCAAGTGGAAATAAACGAATTGAATTGAATTGAATTTCTCGGTTTTTTAAAAAGAAGTAATAGACAGAAAATGTTCAAATTTGGTAAACAGGTGCGTACAGATTCACGCTCCGCGAGCACGACCAATTCACTTTCCATCAGCTGATTATATCTGTATTCGTAAAGAAACGGATATAAAAAGATACAGATATAAAAAGCTTGGCATCAGCTGTAAAAAAATGAATTGCACGTGTTTGCGGTGCGTAAATCTGTACGCACCTCAAGGTCCATGTTATACGAGCGCTGATAAATTGAATTAGCAACGTTACTTTTATAGTGCGCGCTAACAACGATGTGTATAACTTGGTTCAGCGCTGCCAGCGCCGCGTTAACGCCGCGGCATTAGCGCTCGTATAACATGGGCTTTAGGCAATACCTACTATTACTATTACTAAAGTAATAGTAGGTATTGCTTCAGGTGTACAAAATGTTCTATTGGAAGAGCTGTGGTATAACGTCAAACACAAGCCCAAAATAAGTGTTTTTCTCAGCTTTTTCGAGAACAAAAAACGTTTAAATTAGGTACAAATGTTCAGCTAGGGTCTAAAAATATTATGTTGAGAGGTGCCCAATATTTCACCGAAGATACGCTCAAAGCTGGCGTTTTCCAACATTTTTCTATATTTTTCGGATTTTCAGTACTTTATGGACAGAAATTGTTAAAATCTGTTCCACAGGTCCGTGTAATATTTTTTTAAGTTCCATCGATAAAACCTATAATATTCTACTTTGACATTTTTCAATTCACTCAAGTTTTTTATATTATTGCGGCTGGATCCTCCTTGATCCATCCATCCGCCACTGCCTGTAATTCCATGACCCCTGGACCCCGGCAGTGTCAATGGGACTCACTTCGCTCGCCTGCAAATCCCATTGAACCGGATCTCTCTTGTACATCATATCAGTCAAAAGGGTATTTTGAACTTGCTTCACTCGCTTGTTGCTTTGAAATGTGGCGCTTGGATAAGAACA
This sequence comes from Nilaparvata lugens, assembly GCF_014356525.2. NCBI lineage: Eukaryota > Metazoa > Arthropoda > Insecta > Hemiptera > Delphacidae > Nilaparvata > Nilaparvata lugens. The sequence goes on along the minus strand of NC_052518.1, from coordinate 37,427,092 downwards.
TCAAAATATGAACCAATACCTAAGCTGAACCTCATTATGAAGTTTGAACTATTGGTTCTTGAAAAATGTGATATAAATCTTAAAAAAGCTATGAATGACTGGGAAAACCAGGCGTGATTTGAGGAAATCCATAGAGTAAGTATATGTCAGTTTACTCGCGAAAACTCCGGCGCTCAGAGCGAGCAAGGAGCTTGGTTGTCGGGTTCGGTGACAACAACCAAGCTCCTTGCATGCTAGCGTCAACTAGTCTCCCCGACAGTAAATCCCCTACTGGTTCAGAGGGGACTAGTTGTCGGGACCGTAGACGACAACTAAGCTCCTCGGTCGCTGACGACAACTAGTCTCCCCGTCAGTAAAGCTCCTCTTTCAGGAGCTTAGTTGACGCCGTCAGTAAATCCCCTCGAATGTGGTTTCAAGAGGAGCTTTACTGTCGGGGAGACTAGTTGTCGGGGAGACTAGTTGGCGCGTTCCCTTTGCTTCACTTGCACCAGTAAGTCCACACCTTGTATATGTGGCATCTTAAACAAATGGTGTTGTTGGTAGAGTAGGATATGTGTGGTGTGTTGATGCTGCTGAGAAAGGACGATGTTCTGATGATAACAATTCTGGCTTGGATTGTCTCTGCCTACCCTTCACATGCCTGGAGCGCATTTTTATTCTAGGCTTCAGATACCTGCGACGCTTCTTGGATGCTCTTGATGGAGGTAGTTGTGGTTGTTGAACTGGCATCTGTTGGAAGGTTTCAACTAGGTTGACTAGTGGCTCAGCTAGAGGTTTGAAGTGTTCCACATGTTTCTCTTCTGCAATCCGTCTACCCAGCATGATTTCCTTATGCCTCCTTTTGATTTCACGCTTCAACCTAGCAATCTCCAATATGGTAGGAGCAACCTCCCCCAATGTTGGCTTATGGTTCCTTTGTTTGATATACATACTGGTCAGTGTTTATCAGTATACTGAGGTCTGAGAGTTTGAGCTCAGCTATTTATACATTTTGGACCCATACCAAGTGCCGAGTGCCACTGACTGAACAGTGACTGAACAGTGACTGATCAGTGACTGAACAGTGACTGGACAGTTAAACAGTGACTGTACAGTGACTGATCAGTAATTGAAGGAGGAACTCATGGTATTATCTCGTTGACAGACATTTTCAATGATGCAGGACATTTGAGTTCAGAGTTTAGGGTCCAGAGTCCAGAAGTCCAGAGTTCAGAGCCCCGAGTCCAGAGTCCGGAAGTTCAGAGTTCAGAACCTGAGTCCAGAGTCTAGAGTTCAGAGCCCCGAGTTCAGAGCGCCAAGTTCAGAGTTCAGAACCTCGAGTTCAGAGCCCCGAGTTCAGAGTTCAGAGTTCAGAGCCCCAAGTTCAGAGTTCAGAGCCCAAGTTCATTTTTTTCCCCATTTATTCCCAATTTTATGTGTTTTGAATTTTTTTTTTTTTTTTCAATTTTTTTTCTATATTTATTCCTGATTTTATGTGTTTTTAATTTTTTTTTTTTTATTTTTTTTTTATTTTTTATTTTAAATTTTTTTTTTTTAATTTTTTTTTTCACAAGGCTGGCCTTGAGGTTAGGTTTGGATGACGTGGATGACCTTGATGTTAGGTTTGGATGACATGGATGACCTTGAGGTTGGGTTTGGTTGACCTAGATGACCTTGAGGTTAGGTTTGGTTGACCTAGATGACCTTGAGGTTAGGTTTGGTTGATCTAGATGACCTTGAGGTTAGGTTTGGTTGACCTAGATGACCTTGAGGTCAGGTTTGGTTGACCTAGATGAACTTGAGGTTGGGTTTGGTTTACCTAGATGACCTTGAGGTTAGGTTTGGTTGACCTAGATTACCTTCAGGTTAGGTTTGGTTGACTTAGATGACCTTGAGGTGAATGGCGACTCTGGGACACTTGTGTCCCAGAGTCGCCATTTTTATACTACTTACGAAGACTACAGAGTATGCTGAGTATGACCAATGCTTCAAAGTCAAGGTTCTTGCCACCCTCCCTCCCACAGTCCCCTCCATACCAGTCAAGACTGAAGAAATTACTTTTTCTTGGGTGCTTGGAGTTGCTTCCACTCCTGGTCTCAACAAACAGCAATAGTACCACAGCTATCAACTCTATACCAAAGTTTAAATAAAAAAATATATATAAAATGAGTTTCATTACAAAATAAATTTCACAGCTACCAACTCTATATCAAATTTTCAATTGAAATAGTATGAATTCCATTCCAATTCAATTCTTTAATTCCATTTTCTAATTCAAGTCTTATTCTTTCCTGATTTCCAAATCTCCTCTTTCCTATCAATCCATAATGTCCCCCTTCCCTTATCCATAACCCACTCAAATTTGAAATCTCCCGCTTGTAACCCATAATAGCCCCCTAAATACCCCATAATACCCCGTCAATCTGTAATAATTTTTCCTTCATACTCTGTGGTCTCCGTAATCCATTTTTCAAAACGAATTCTGTGGTCTTAAAACTCAAACAATATACCACAGGAACTACAACAACCGTTGACAAAGGTGACGCAGTCAACGAAAATTTCGGAAAATAATCTTAGCGTTTAACCTACTTGTAACGTCTTACCTATTCAAATTAGTATCATAAGACTGTAAAGTGTTTTCTGTTATACTTATAATAGAAGCTTCAGATTGCAAATATTTGTTCTCAAAATTGAAAAAATAATAACATCCACCCAGACATATAGATGTGTAGCTTTCACCATTCAATTTGTCTGTAAATTTTCTCTTGGAATCATGCATCACATGACCACCTTTTCTCTTGAAAACAATGATCTTTCTATCAAAATGTCATGAAAAATTTTTAAAGTACCTGAAAAGTAGAATTTTGAAATTGAATAGATCTCCATTTACACTTAGGGTCAAACACACTGAAAGCGGAGCGTGGCGTGGCGCTCTAGAGCGGAGCGTGGCATGGCGTAGTCAGAGCGTTCATGATACACACAGGAAGCGTCTGAGCGTCGAGCGTCAAGGGCCTAGAAAATGGCATTGTCTTAACACGGACATTACTTTGTGAGAACAATTACATAAAGGTCTTGAAGTATTGGATTTTGGCTAAGCCTGCTTGGACAGAGTGGGTTAATGAAATTAACTTGAATCGTCGACTATTTTGTGAATATCACACCCTGTCTAGTGGTTTAGTGTTGTTTTAAGAAAGCATAAGTCCCGATTTTTTGAGCACATGCGAATGTCAATTTCAACCTTCGATTATATTTTGACAAGAGTGAAGCCTGATTTGGAAAAACATCAATTGAAGGAATCCAATATCTGCTGAAGAAAGACTTGTAATAACACACTAAGGTACCCTTTTTCATTAGAAATAAACTTTCAATCTATGAATAAACTATAGAATGAAATATGAACCAAATTTCCCCCACAATATTTACTAGATGGTGAGAGAATTGATGAATTTTAGAAATTTTATAGAAATATGAATGGAAAAGCCTCACTTTTGATTTCAAAGTGCAATAAATGAATTTTCTATTTTTAATAATCAAATATAACACATTACATGAGGATTCAAGCAAACATTAAAATATACTGATGTAGTAGATGGTGGGAGAATGTAGCAGAATATTTGCATTATTATGTACTTAATACTATATTAATACAAATTGGAATCTCATTACAATGGGCATACATTTTGAAACAAGTTGTGATAAAATAATTCATAAAAGGGTACTGAGATTTTTATTTTCATTTATATCACAAGTAGCCCTTAACAGAAAAGAGATATAATAAAACAAGTATATTAATACTTGCTTTATTATGTACAAAAGTAGGTACTAGTATGTACATTAGTAGGGCACTCGCACATTGACGCTTTGATGCTCCGCTCATAGACGCTCCAAAAAAAACAAACCAAGTTGTTTCAAAGTTTGGCGCCACGCTCCACTCCGCTTCACTATGCGAGTAGACCCTTCGGCCACTTTCACACGATAGGAGACGTGAACAATGAACAGTGTTCACGTTTTTTTGTCGAAGTACATTGAGTCCAATCGTGTCTTTCACATGGTGACTCCCAGCCAAGAACCTCCTTTTGTCACGTCTTTTCCCCTCGAGGCAAGCAGAAACCCGTTTGGATCGAGATACTAGCGGACATATCGTCGCTTTCACATGGTGATTCTACAGTCATCTCTCCGGTCCTCACTTTTTCTCAAAATCTATCTTTCTTGAAAATGAAGATAGAAAGATTCTGATTTCGGATTTGGATTCAGCGACCCCTAAAAGCGCAAGTCCCGTTTTCAAAAATATCCGAAAACAAGGAAGTTATGGCTGTTTTTAATAAAGCTTTCTATTATCATATACGGTATAAACGAACAGGTACTGTATTATACAGTACGTATGTACTGTAGCTATTATAATACAACTTACTCTATATTCGTGTGGGAAATTTGGTGGGATATTTATCTTGATTTCTGAAAATACCAAAAAATAAGGGAGTAAGATAACATAACATCATATAATTGTACGGTAAAAACGAACAGGTACTGTACTATACAGTACTTATGTACTGTAGCTTTTATACAACAACTTACTCTGTATTCTTGTAGGAGATTTGGTGGGATAATTATCTTGATTTCTGAAGAAACCCAAAAATTAGGGAGTAAGATAACTTTGAAAAACCAACGTTTTTCTGCTGATTGACAAAACATATAAAAAAATTAGTCTAAGACATATTATGTCTTAGACTAAAACGTGTAACAAATATCAGATCGCTATTCAAGCTATCAAGCTTTCCATAAATTTATTTGTCTCCCCATAGGTTTGCGCCCAACGTTTTCACTTGAACATTTCTGTGATAATTATTAAACTATGATAGAACACATTATCGTATTGATCTTCTAAATCCAGTTACATGTACATCGATTCCCGTAGAAGTGATTTTTACCGATCCTATGAATTCTACCAAGTTCAGCGCAACTTGTTAAATATCATTATGTTTGATTCAACAGAATTCATAAGAACGGCAAAAAATCGAACAACAAAAAAGCCGAAGTTTATGTCGAAGGTATACGACATAGAAAGCAAAAGCTCGCGCTTGGTCCATAGTTCTACGACTGAGGATTCAACTCATCGACTAAAATCGACAAGCCATGATTATGTTAATCAATACTCATATAATAATACAAACCAGAGAACTGCTTTTCACTATGATACATGCCGTTCTTATGAATTCTGTTGAATCAAACATAATGATATTTAACAAGTTGCGCTGAACCTGGTGGAATTCATAGGAACGGTAAAATTCAATTTTACGGGAATCGATGTGCTTGTAACTGGATTTAGAAGATCAATACGATAATGTGTTCTATCATAATTTGATAATTATCACAGAAATGTTTAAGTGAAAACGTTGGGCGCAAACCTACTGCCATAAGGAGACAAATAAATTTATGAAAAGCTTGATAGCTTGAATAGTGATCTGGATATCTGTTACACGTTTTTAGTTCAAGACATAATATGTCTTAGAATAATTTTTAATCGGTTTGTCAATCGGCAGGAAAACGTTGGTTTTTCAAAGTTATCTTACTCCCTTATTTTTGGGTATTTTTCAGAAATCAAGATGAATGTCCCACCAAATTTCCTACACGAATACAGTGTAAGTTGTATTATAATAGCTACAGTACATACGTACTGTATAGAACAGTACCTGTCCGTTTTTACCGTATAATTATGTGATTATAGAACGCTTTATTAAAAACAGCCATAACTTCCTTGTTTTCGGATATTTTCGAAAACGGAACTTACGCGTGAAAGAATTTGGGATTGCTGAATCCAAATCCGAAATCAGAATCTTTCTAACTTCATTTTCAAGAAAGATAGATTTTGAGAAAAAGTGATGACCGGAGAGACGTAGAATCACCATGTGAAAGCGGCTATATGTCCGCTAGTATCTCGATCAAATAAGGTTTCTGCCTGCCTCGAGGGGAAAAGACGTGACAAAAGGAGGTTCCTGGCTCGGGATCACCATGCGAAAGACACGATTGGACTCAGTGTACTCCCACAAAAAAACGTGAACACTGTTCAGTGTTCAAGTTGCACATCTCCTATCGTGTGAAAGAGGCCTTACTGATTGCGATTCTCGGATTTCTCACACACTTTGTATAACGTATTCATACAGAATTTGAAATAATTTTGAATGTGATGTTCCAGTTATGCGCTAGTTCATCTATCTCGTATACTGCGGATGCTGTCAGTACCAGGAGGATGTGGCTTGCTAGTTGGACCAGGGGGCTCCGGTCGCCAATCTTTGATCGTTCTAGCTTCTGTCTTGTGCAACCAAAAAACGTTCCAACCAAACATCATTAGCGATTATGGTTTGTATGGGAAATATTATGTGAATAATTTCTACTATTACTTTCCTTGCCCTATACCTACTAATATAGATGTGGAAAGAATTACTTCGCAAAATATTCATGTACCCCTTGTAATAGAATCAGAGACCTTCTCGAAAATGAAGGCTTCAATCAACTAGAATATTGAACATGAATGGTTGAATAAGATCGATCAACAAATTGAATGCATATTGGTTGCTATGGTTTCATAACCACATTTTTCCCCGTTTGAGAGAAGAGTCTTGAGGTTGCTGTGCTAAATAACGAAAAGATACTGTGAATTCACGTCTATTCTGATGACGGATGAATGCATACTCGGGATTGGCTTGAATGAGTTTAACCTCTTCGACTAAAGGGTCGCTTTTTGATCTTCTCAAATTCAAATTCATATTCAAATTTAAATATTCTTTATTCCATACAAAAAAACAGATTACATTGTAATACAGAGCATGTTTTACTGGAATACCCCTACAAGACTATTCGTCTGAGTGTAGGGGGTGGGTTCTTGTTACAGTGGGTAGCCAATAGTCTATTCATAATATTATATAGGTAATAGAATGTCCGACTTTAACAAGAAGAAGGTAAGTATAAGATAGTTTGTATTGTATTATAATTATGAAATTAAATATTAGCCTACCTATTACATTGTACATTGACGAAATTTCATAAACAGAAAAAGTTTGAAAAGAGTAACATATATATTATTCAGATTCGAGAATTGGAATATGAATAAATTCTTGAGATTGCATGAGTGGAATATATTTTGTATATACTTATTGTAAAAAATAATGGTAGCTTCTCATATAAAAAGTTACCGAGGAACAGAAACCAGCCGATTCCACAGTGACTATTGAAAAGAATATAGTAATGAAGATGTGTAAATCTATAAACGATTAAATAAAGTATGTGGTAAATATAAAGAGAAGAAAGGTAAGTTATGAAAATTTATAAGCTCTCAAAAATGAAAAAAAAAATCTATGTATGTATAAGAAAAGCTAACAAATTAATAGAGATGATCTTAGTGCCAATAAACAGACTGAAGCAGGCTTTCCGACGACTCCCAGCCCAGGCGGTATAGCCACCCCTCCACCTTACACTTGAATGCAGCCACACTGCATTCATCCATATCAGTTCTTATCTCAGCGGGCAAATTACGATAGACCATTTGAACCAAATAAAAAGGTGTCCTCAGCTCCACTCCATGAACCACCTGCGCCGTCGCAAAACCGAAGTTAGCTCTATACCGTGTAGGATAGGTATGTAAAATATCAGATAAAATTTTAAGTTTATTAGTTTTTGGGTAGATCAATAAAGATTTAATGTACAATTGCCTTACATTTAAAACTGTAAATTCTGTAAAAAGTTGTGCTGTTGGATATCGGCATTCCTTATTTAAAACAGTTTTGATAATTTGTCTCTGCGACACCGCAAGCGGTTCAAGGAGGGTAGCAGGAAGGCCTCCCCAAACCAGTATGCCATACTGTATAATAGACTGGACGTATGCGTAATAGACTGTCTTACACTGCTTCTTAGTCAAAACTTGACTTAACTGGGAAAAAGCATACAGTAGCCTTCTAAGTCGCTGCTTCACCAACTGGATGTGCGGACTCCAACTTAAAGTGTTATCAATAATTGTTATCCCGAGGTACTTATATTGATTAACTCTTTCTAAGTTTTCACAGTTGCAGGAAATTGAAGTAGAGTCCCCACATGAGTGGAGTTTCAGGTCTTTGTGTCCTGGATCTTGCTGATTACGGGTTACTATAGGCATGTACTTGGTCTTGCTGATATTGACAGTCAAAGAGTTGTGGTCGAACCAGGCTTTAATTCTAGACAAGTCAGCTGTAGCGTTCCTGTATGCGTCGTCCCATAATTTATCAGTTGAGACCACAGCCGTATCATCAGCAAATGAAAAAAAATTACTTTTGATGCTCAGCAGTGGTAGATTATTAACATATATCAGGAAGAGAATAGGCCCAAGAGTACTCCCCTGAACAACCCCGTAATCAACTTGCTCCAGGCCACTCAAACTCTCATTGATCTGAACATATTGGACTCTGTCTTTCAGGTAGCTCCTGAACCACTGTAAAGCTGGTTGTTTGATACCCATCATCTCCAGTTTTGTCAAGAGCTTCTCCCTGTCAACTGAATCAAATGCTTTTGCTAGATCAAGATAGGTAATAATTACTTTGTTCTTTGTTTTTATATTATCTGCAATATATTTAAATAAATCAAATAATGCATCAGAAGAATTTTTTGATTTCTGAAAACCGTATTGTGAGGTAGATAGAAGTTTATATCTGTTCAAGTACTGCATTAATTGTATCTTTACGCATCTTTCAAGGATTTTTGAAATTATAGACAATAGTGAAATGGGACGATAATTGGTGTAATTATTTTTTGTGCCTGATTTATAAATTGGAATTACTTTTGAAATTTTTAGAATGTCTGGAAATTCACTCGCCTGGAAGCTCAAGTTTACTAAATGTTGAATAGGGTGTAGGAGGATGTGAACGTTTTCTTTGATTACCCTAGCAGGTATACTATCGTGGCCTGGGGCGCTATTACCTCTCATGCTATCAATTATGTTCTTAAGCTCATCTTGAGTAAAAGGCTGGGATTCAAATAGGGACTCGACAGCATGATCGGAATCATTATTTATTTCTTGCTCACTCATAGGAGTTAGCGAATCGGCCAAGCTCTTCCCCACTGAGGCGAAAAACTTATTGAAATTGATGCTAACATCGGTAGCATTCTGTTGAGTCCGCCCATCCTGCGCGAAAACATCGACCGGAAATGCTAGCTTTTTATTAGTTCTACCAGAAACTTCATTTACAGTTGACCAAAACTTCTTAGGATTGTTTGAGACTACGTCTAATTTGTTTTTATAATAATTGAATTTAGCTTGTTTGATCAGGGAGTGTAATATATTTCGGTATTGTAAAAATTCATTTTTCAGGTTAGCATTGGAAGGTTGTTTGTTCAATCTCTTTTTTAATTTGTCCCTATGCCTTATTGATTGGATTAAGCCTATGCTAATCCAAGGTTTCAACTTATTATTTCTTGCATTTACACGAATTCTTCTAGTATTCAATTTTATTGTATTCTGAAGAGTTTCTATAAAAAGGAGTGTTGCAACACTCACATCAGATTCATCACAGATGGAGTCCCAATTCTGTAATGAGAGAGCATTTTGAATTCCTGTCCAATCTACCTTCGAGAAATACT